>NW_027640552.1:0-78721 GCF_949752795.1 Hyperoodon ampullatus
TTAAAGATTTATATTTATGAACATGTTATGAATGTTCTGGATGTTCCCTGTAATGTTTTATGAAAGATACCAATACGTTTCCAAGAATCATGAAGTAAGCCGGCTGGCCAAAGAGGCAGTTTGGCCCTTAGTGGGCAGATGCAAGGATGGAAGAAGTCCTGGAGAGGGATTATGCTTGCTTGACAGTGGATCTGCTGCTCTTCTACCTGACAGTGTTCTGTGGTGTTCTTCTTTGTTCTGACTGCTTTCTCTCCACTCCTCCCAGATGGGTAGTGGGAAGAGACCAGCTGCTTGGGAAAATAATCAGGAGGATCATTTCTAGGAGCCCTTCCCAATAGTCCAGGTTGGAGGCCAACCACCTGAAAAGGTTGTTAGCCAAGAAGCACTTCTCCTACTCTCTGGTGAACTGCTCTCTGGAGCTGGTTGAGAGGAGAAGGCCAAGAACAGCAGAAGGCTGTCCCAGGGAGAGGCAGAGCTAGACTCCAGGGAGCAGAGCTGAAAGAGGATCCAGTCTCTACAACGCATTTCCTTCCTTTCTTAGGGTTCGCCTAGTTATCTATCATTCCAGTGGAAGTAGATATGCTGTCACTGGGACTTTTCTTGTAATTTTAATTTTTACATATTTTCTTTCATCTCCTGGCTTGATTGGCTTGCTTGGTAAATCATGTGGCTAAATAAGTAGAGAGGATAACAAGTTATTACTTATTCCTAGAAGGACCCATCAGTGTTCACCAGAGAAAATCGCTGTATCTATACAGCTAGAGTCTGAATCCTTAAACCTGGACAACTTTCTCCAATGCCATGTGGTTGGTTAGAAGAGTAATCAAGGAAAAGATGGTGAAAAGCTAAACATAAGACCCTGCTCATCACGGAGGAAACAATTTAGTGTGTATCTTTCTGATAGGAGGTGACTACGATGTGTGTTTTCCAATACCACCAAGCAATTCTCCAATTCTCAGCAGACCTATTTGTACATGATCTACAAATCAAACTCAGTTCTGACACATTTACCTGGAAATAACATCAGATCCTACAAGTTAAGGTCTCAGTCCCACAATACTGCCTCCAATTCAGATGCCAATTGCAAGTCCAGGTTGTTACCAGTGCCTCTTACAGACTGGCTATAAATTGGAGGTCCCTATGACCCCCTCCATGGGGGTCTATTAATTTGCTAAAGAAACTCACAGAACTCAGGAGACCAGTTTACTTACTAGATAACCAGTTTATTACAAGGGACATTAAAGGATACAAATGAACAGGCAGATGAAGAGATACATAAGGCAAGGTCTAAAGGGGTTCTGAACACAGGAGCTTCTGTCCCCATGGAGTCTGGAGTATGCCATCCTGGAAGCTCCCTGAACCCTGTAGATCGGAGTTTTTATGGAGGCTTCATTATGTAGGCTTGATTGATTAAATCATTGACCATTCATGATTGAACTTAGTTTCCAGCCCTCTTCCCTCTTTGGAGGTATGAGTATGGTGGGAGGAAAGTTCCAACCCTCTAATCACATGATTGGTTCTCTTGGCAACCAGCCTTCCATCCTTAAGTTACTTAGGGGCTTTCCAAGAGTCACCTCATTAACATAAACTCAAGTGTGGTTGAGAGGGGCTTGTTATGAATAACAAGATACCCATTTTACCTTTTTGGCTCTGGAGTGATTTCAAGATTTCAGGAAGTGAAGACAAAAGACTAAATGTTGTAATAAAAGGTGCTCCCGTTGCTCAGGAAATTCCATGGGTTTTGAGAACTGTGAGCCAGGAACTTTGGATGAAAAGCAAAATATATATTTATTATAAATCACAATATCAGTGATTTAACTTATGTTCCCTGGAAAGCAGACCCTGGGACAAGGGCTTTTGTATAGTAACTTATTTTGGCAAGTGATCCCAAGGAACAGGACTGGGGCATTGGGAAAAGTGAAAGACGCACGAGGGAAAGACGATATTTGATCTGTTCATTAGCTGATCACCTCTGAGACTCTATCTTGCTGGGAGCCCTCTGAAGAGCCTTATAGAAATAACTTCAGAATGCTTGAGGGGCTGAAGAGGAGTATGTTCACACTACTTCCATTCCCCAAAGTCAAGGTCTTCATAGGGTGGGGTGTTATCCTTTGATACTGGAGTACCCACTCCTCAAAAAACTAAGTTTTCTTTACAGTCATCTCCTAAGTGATCTCATCTCTCTCCTCATCAATCTCATCCAGCTTCATGGTTTTAGATACCATCAATATGTAAATTTATATCTTCTGTTCTGACTTCTCCCCTGAACCCTTATCTCATATAATCAACTACCTACTCAGTGTGTTCACTTGGCTGTCTAATAGGGGTCTAAAAATTAACATATCTAAAATAGAGTCCTTGAATTTCTACCCTGACCAATGTCAATATTTTCAAACTTTATAAAAAGCTCCACCATTTATCACGTGCTCAGGCCAAAAACCTAGGGGTCGTTCTGATTCCTCTCTGCAATAGCCTCATAACTGATCTCCACTTCTGCTTTTATTCCCCATCTGGAGCCAAAGAAAGCTTCTAAAAATATAATTCAAATCATGTTATTTCCCTCCTATAAACTGTCCAATGGCTTCCCAGTGTATTCAGATAAAATCTGTTAGCCTACAGGGTCGTGTACGATCTGGTCCCTGGTTAACTCCCTAATGTGGTCTTTTACATACTACCCTTTACTGTTCTTCAACTACGCTCGCCTCCTTGCTATTCCTTGAACATGCCATGCTTGTTCTGGCCCCAGGGACTTTGTATTCACTGTTCCCTCTGTCTGGATTGCTGTTCCCCGAGTTTTCATCCAGCTTGCTTCCTTATTGCATTCAGATCTCTGCTCAAACATTATTTTCTCAGCGAGGTCTTTCCTGGACACTTTTAGTAGAATCCTATACACAGTCATTTTCAGTTATGGTTTACCCCTACATGCCTTTGTTGTCCCTTAGTGCTTATTACTTCCTGATTTATATGTTTGTTTGCTGTCTCCATTCCTGAAAAGCAAGCTGCATAAGCTTATAAAAACAGGGCACTGTCTTAGTCATAACTGCCATGACCAGTACTGACAGCAACATTTAGGACAGAAAATAGTCATTGAACGAAGGAACAAGTCAAGAGAGAACTTAGCTGAAAATATTGCTGCCAAGTTATCACCTATGGCCACTTATTTGAGCCAGTAAAAATACTCAAAAGCTTCCTAATATAAAACTCATCCATTTGACAAAGTATACAAATTCCTATAATGTAGAAAAAGGAAAATGTAAAGTAGTATAGAATTTAAAGTATTAAGAGAATTCTTATTCTTTCATATATTATGTGTGATTAAGAACAACCACACACACTTTGGGAGAGTCTATGAAAAATGGAGATTAATTAAACTTCTGTTGTGTAAAGGTACTCAAGGACTAATGTAATGTTTTCTCAAAGTAGAGTTCCTCACCAGGAGCTCCTCTTCCAGCCCCTTCTTTCACCTAGGCTTTGTGACAGATGCTCTCAGATCCTTGTGTCCACTCACCATCTTTTGTTCATCACTCTCTTCTTGATTCCTGAGAACACTTGACTGATTTTTTCCAGCACTAGAATAATGAGATCTAAGATCCAAAAGAATTGGTGGGGAAAGAGAAATGAAGGGTTTTGGACTGCTTTAATTTTAGACCACCCAGACAAATTTAGCCTGATCTAAAAGGAGCTTCCATTGCTTACAGCTTGAGTTTTGAAAGTTCTCACCAAAATCTTGGGTCAAAAACCCTTGTTTGGCCTTATCCTCTATAGTCATATTTCCCTTAGGGACCTAGTAGGGAAGGGCAACTAGAAGGGCATGCTCATGATTCTTTCTTTCTTTTCAATAAGCACCTATCACCACCTCATTTTGACACAGATTACATCTTCTTGAAGTCAGCCCCCTCTTCACTTTGACATAAGAAGGTGAAAACAGTGGGAGAAAGCAATATTTCTATTAACAAAAAGATGATGCATTTAATTTCTTCCACTCTTTTCTTTATTTGCTCATTTTTGTATTAAACAAGTATCTGTTGAGTTCTTACTACTGAGACTGAATATAGAGGATTGTACAGGACCAACATAGTTCCTGATTTATGGAGCTTGCATTATTGAAGAAGAGGTAGATATTATTCAGATAATTTTTAATTAATGTGCTTACACTGTCCAAAGAAAAGAGCTGATAAATCAGAGGACCCTGACTTAGGAGTAGGAGATGATCAAGAATAGGAGGGGTGCTGTGAAGGGCAAAGAAAAACAATCCTTGGCAGCAATATGAGCAATAGCCTTGAGGTAAAAAGGAGCTTAGCGTTCAAAGAGAAAAAAGACATAAGAAGCTGGTGAGAAGAGAGCAGTGGCGGAAAGGCTCACAATGAGGCTGGACAAATTTGATGAGGCTGATCATAAAGGCTTTTAGATTGTGTTAAGGAGTTGTGATTTATCTGAAAAACCACTGGAAGTCATTGTAGTAAATCTTAATTTTTTTTTTTTTTTAGAAATGTATGTTACTGGAGGTAGAAATAAAATGGGATAAGCTGGAATGTGCCCCCAAATGTCTGATATAGGTGACAGTGGTCATAGTAGGAAAGCAAATAACAGTCTAAAAAATTAGAAATGCAAGTAGATTATAATATATTTACTCTAAAATTTATTTTACCAGAAAATGTAAGGGACTGTCTTTTATCATTTACTGTTTTGAAAGGGAAGCTGGTTTATAGTCACAGGGCCCTCTGAAACTGAAGCGAGAAGTAGAGTTGAGGGATTAATTACTCTTTGGAAGGAGACAGAAGCTAATTGTGTAAAATGCAAACTTGATTGGCTTCATAACCAAGGCACATTTCAACAGCATATTGACAAATAACAGATAATAAAAACCTTTTTTTTAACAGCTTTCTTTTCTACCATACATAGTACAATTTCTACCTTGAGTAATTTCGTGACAAGACCATCGAAAACTTTGCATGAGAGGCTAAATGTATACATTAATTATATAATAAATACATGCACTATACCTTTTAATCTTGATTTTACCATCAATATCCAGAAAGATTTTCCTACACTTTTCTCTTTTTAGATAACTTTTTTAGATTAAGCAACCTTCAATTACTTTGAGGCAGTATTGAAATTCTTTTTGCAAGTTTCCATCATAATTCGTATATTCATTAGAAATCTAAGCTGAAATCTTATCCCCAATTTTCTCCCATTTTCTACGACCAAAACCATTTCTTGTTGTTGCTGTTTCTGAATGTGGGCCACCTTTACGATGAGTACCAATAATGAGTAAATAAGCTGTCTGTGCTAAGATGATTTCTTTCTGTTTTGCAATATGCCTAAATTAGGGAAGAGTACATTTTTGGAGCAGAAAGAAACTTACATAAATGCTTTAAAAAGGAAATTTCTCAAAATACTAGTCAATTTAGTGATTTCAATGTTCACTTCTGAAATACAGAGCTATGAAACTGAAGGAACAAATCCTCTAGCAGTTTTGGTTCCATAGATAGTTTCATGGTCCCGAGTATCATGAGAGCTTGGGATAATTCCCCAACCAAAGACATTGAGGTATCTTGCCCAGAAAGTAGGAATGACAAAACCAGGGCAGAAGCTGAGTGAATGGAAAGTCAATAGAGAAAAGCAGGGCTTATAGAAACCTGAAGATGGAGAGATAAGTAGACGGCAAAAGTCAAAAAGCTGGTGGTAAAATATGGGGCATGAAATTATCATTAAGGAGGTGGTCAGAATCACAGAAACAAAATACCAGAAACAAGAGGACCTTGGAAAGAATAAATACCTATTCTAGTGGGCAAGACAGAGCAGTGTCATGACCCCTTGTAAACTTCTCTCACGGTGTCCTCTGGGGATCACGTACTCCTTTCCTGCTTCTGTTCCAGGCAGTCACAATAGAAAACAGCAGAAGTTTAGAGCAATTTCTCAGGTCATTAGCTACACCCAAGACCAACCTAGACTTCTCTGAGCATAGGAATGACCTAAATATCTTATGATCTTCACATCATAGGTCACCATGAGTATAAAAGAAAGCTAAACTATTCCCATCCAAAACAATGTTATCAATTTCCATTGGACCAAAAACAGCTCCAAATACATCCTCTTTTCTGAAGTAACAAAGGGAGGAATATTTGATTTTAAAACCTTGGAATTTATTTTGCTTTACTCTACTTTGGTCTTAGCAAAGAAATAGGAAATTTACCCTGATTTAGAGGCTGCCCCTCTCCCCCAAACTATTGTTATTTTGCCGCATTTAAAATACTGATCAGCTGTCTGCTATAAATATTACCTTATTCAGCACAGTAATCTCTCTGGTTTTGGTAAAGGTTTTACCTCCATGTGATCTCCAGGATGCCATGTGTCTAGCTTATTCCTTTTGGTGACATTTGTAAGCGATATGATTCAGTAAAAACAGTGCTACTGTGCTTTTCCTAGGATGAACTTTATAAGGACTTTCCCCTTCCTCTTACAGAGAGTCTGGGACTTTTTCCTCTCTGCCGGTTGGTTCTTTCCTTCTTCGCAAATAATGAGACACTAATAACTTGATATTCCACTTCTTCCTTAGAGAGGGAAGTTGTAAGGTATTTACATTCTGCCTTCTGTGGGTATGATGCAGGACAAGCATCGAGTGAGATTTCAGGGCTCTGTTGGGCCTTCTGGTGATTTCCAGCGGTTGGGATGTTGCTCTGTATTTGAAGTGGGGACCCAGAATTTGATGAATGATAATACACTAATTTGGGGACTCTCTTCTCAGTCAAACTGTGAATGGCCTCAGATTTTATTCCAAGCATTTTTTCTGTATCTCATTCTAGGAAGTTTTAGATTAGTTGAAAATATGTGTAAACAACTTTGAAGATTTTTTTTTCTGTAATTAGTGTAGTTTTTTTTTTTCTTTGCACTCTTCTGTTCCGCTAGTTGAAGATACCAAGTCCTTTGAGATCTGTGAGTTGTTAGGAGATAATCTTGTCCATAATTTTTTCCATATCATTTACAAAAAAGTTTCAAACCAAAAAGGAACTACAATAACACTATAAATACAATATTTCTTGCAACTTGACTTAATGGAAAAACTATAATCCACCCTTCATTTGTGAAATGTTTAAACTTCTTGATGTCTTTCTAGTTTGACTTCTATTAAGAAGTTCTTTAAAGAAGACAATAAATTGGCCTTTTTAGAATTATTTTTAAGGAGAGTCTCTTGTTTACAGGTGCTTCATACATCAACACATACCTATACTGTTGTTTGTATGTTTCAGGAGAATATCTCATTTTTTTTGACCCTTCAGAAATTTATGGTTAGAGAAATGGATAAGATTCTGGTACTTTTATGTGTATATGTGTTAAGCAAGAAACTGAATTTAAGAAGCATCTTCCCAGTTAGGATTTAACTAAAGCCATTCCAGCTTTGTTCTGCTGCTTCCTGGCATGTTGATTGCCCCAATTAATTTCTGAAAGTGTGAGGTCCTAACACCAGGACTTAAACCAGACATTCTCAAACTGGATCTTAGAGTCAGAGTGTTTTATTTTATTTTTTTTTAGAGGAAGAAAAGAAGGGGCCTGGGAATGAAATTCACGTTGCTCCGGGGATGGTTTTTTCCCTGAAACAATTTCACATAAGCCTACTTTATTAAAAAACACACTCTCTCTCTCTCTCTCTCTCTCTCTCTCTCTCTCTCTCTCTCTCACCCCTGGTTTAATTGCCACTAAAATAATCTAGCGACTCAGGAGTGGGTGGTATTAAGAGTCACCAGAGCCCCAGGGAATTGCAGCCTAGAATTAGCATGGCACATTACCAAATGCGACTGCGTTTCCCTCCTGGCTCCCTGATCATGCCTTCCTTTCCCTTCCCTCACTGTGCCCTGACACTATATCACCATTTTCCCCCAGAATTTCCTTTGACAGTTCATTAAGGCACCAAGTTTCCAAGTTCCTTGAGAAAATGATTTTTTATAGTCTCTATTTCCCATGATGGATCTGACCAAAGCTTGCCTTAATTGTCTGCTTGAACTTTTTATGGGACCACACAGAACATTTCCCCTGAGACCTTACTTCTAGTTTGTCCTCTCCACGTTCTCCAAGCTAATTTACTCATCTGATTGACCCTGTCTCTCCCTACTTTTGCCTCTGTCTCTTTCCTGAACTCTTTCCTCTGCTAGAGTGACTCTCTCTTCTCAATTTGTCACATGCTGTACTGACATTGTACAGGAGACTGGGGCTATGCAAAGCATTAGAATCAAGATTCTGAGACAGAAATCAAATACAGGCACAATTTGGACCACTGCAGAAATACCAAAAACTTGATACATTGCCAAGACAAAGAGTGGATTAGAAACCCATTGAAGAGTCCAGAACCAGCTAATATACAAGTATCTGAGATCTAGATAAAGGTAAGACAAATCAGTAGCCACAAGATGTCACTACCAAAGGGGAACAGAGACTCAAATAACTGCTACTCAGACAGGAAATCTTGCAGAGTATGGGCCAATCTCAGGCTGTGGTCTTACAAATGTCTGCCAGTGTGAATGGATGAAACATGTTAGAGTGCGGGCAAATCTGTTAACAGGGCTTAAACAGGAATGTGGTTCAGTATCCTCGCTCCATACTCTCCCACTTACAACTTCCCCCAACCCATCAAAATGGATAAAACCCATGATTTTGTTTTCACTCAACACCCTGCCAATCATAGTTGCTTTCTTCTCCATAAATGATGGAAATGTGTTATACACTTACATTTATATCACCATTTTCAATATTCCTCTGTTTCCTGTAGACATTCCTCTAGTGGGAGAATTATTGTTCAGGCTAACCCTTCCTAAACTATTTGTATAGCACCTAGTCCAGAGACAGCAAACTAGGTAAGATACACAGGACTATCTTCCCGGATCCTACCTCCAGCAACTAGTATTTTAATCAGGACACAATTTCCTGCTAAGTTCTTGCTTTACCCCAGAATTCTCAGCAGAGCTCTCCAGGAAGCCACCACCAATGTAACTGAACAGGCATCGGAGTTGACATATTTACTACCCTGGCCCATCCTTTGGTGCAGCTGGGGAAATTAAATGTTCCTCATGGTAATATTGGCATAAGCGTTTGGGGGCAAATTACTTCCTTACCAGAAGTATAGCCAGATCAATTGCATGAAGCAAAAACAACATGAATATAGATATTTGTAACTAGGCTTTAAAAAATGAGCATCATTGCTTCTCTGTGACAGGCACAAACAAGCAGGATGTGAATCTTTCCAATGAATTGAACCCTGAGCAAGAAGTTTTCCACCCTTTCTCTCCCTCTCTAAGGGGGAAAGTACTTAATCCTCTTTGCAAATACAGCCTCAGCTTTCAACTTAACAGGGCTGCCTATTATGTTGAATTATATACAGAAGATTTTTTTGACATAGACCACTGTCCCCTAGGGACAGGACAAGACGATTTTGTATAGAACTATATTTTGTATAGAACTATAGGTCAGATTGAAACCTGTATCTCTCTGGCAAAAATCCAATGCTTTATCCACCACGTCCCTTAACCCTTTCCCCCATGCTGTATAGTTCCAAGTGTCCAGAAAGACATTTCAGTCTCAGTAAAAGTGGACATAAAAATCCAACCCAGACATAAGACAGACAAAAGAAAATCAATTTTTCCTTTCAAAAATATAGACTAGGTCAAAGAAGAGCATAGACAATTACAATTTAGGATGCTGACTTATAGTGGACTTAAATACTGTTTGCCATCAGGACATGGATGCCTGGGTGCGAAAACTTTGGGGAGGGGCTGTGTTATGTGTGCGTACATGCATATGCAGGCACCATTTTTTTGTGTTTGCTAGGGATGGCTTAAAGAGGTTAGTGTAGGGACAGAAGTAAGGAGGTGAAGTTAGTTACAGGATTTTGCATGGATGCCTCTCATTTTGCCACCATATCTTCCTGTAGGTGGCAGCACTAACAAGGCTGGGGTTAGAGAATAAAGGTTGCGCTTCAGATTCTGAAGAGGAATTTTTAGTAACATGAATACAGAGAAAAATTATGACCTATGTTTTGCCTTTTAAAATAACTATAGATGCTCCAAGTCTTACAAGTAACTAATCTGATCTGGTATGCCAATGAAAACACACACACACAGGCAGAGCCATCTCATTTAAAGAAAACAGACTGAAGTTGGGTAACGTGGCATCATCAATTGCATTAGAAAGACATGGAATGTTTCATGTTCTTTGCGTGTCGGAGAATGAACATGGTCTTTCCTGTCTGAAGTATCACTTCTCATCGATAAGCTCAAAGGAGATTTTTAATCCAGACCCTTACTTCAGTGAATACTCAAAAATTAGTCTTAGTGAATTTGGCAGTTGGAGTTAGAATCTCACACCACATTTTTGAGGAGAAAGATCATAATTTCATACCTTAATATCATTATTCAGTAATTAGGAGATTATTGAAATGGTAATGCAAGCAACAAAATATAACAAAAGTCTAACCAATCAACCAATACCAAATAAATCCCCCGATTTTAAAATAAACTTGATAGATTTCACCTGTTGGCATAAAAAAAAATTGCAAAAAGAGAACATGTTGAAAACTTGGTTTAGGGGGAATTCCCTGGGGTCCAGTGGTTAGGGCTGTGCTCTTCCACTGCCGCGGGGCCCGGATTCGTTCTCTGGTCGGGGAACTAAGATCCTGCAAGCTTCGGGGAGGCAGCGCAGCCAAAAACACACAACACGACAAAACAAAAACCAAACAAACTTGGATTTGTAAAATTTAATTATTAATAATCACAAAATGTTAAATCTATGATCATAGCCATTAAATTAACTTAATATTTTACAATATATTACTTACATAATCCCTAATTTTTAAAATCTGTTTTTGTGTTTATTTTGTTGCCCCACATAAAACATAAGCTCCTGAATAACCATATTATTTCATCTCCAGCAGCATCATTTTTACTAGTAGTCTGAGAGCAGTTTCTATATAAAATTCACTTCATACTAATCCTCCCAACAATTGGACGGGGGTGTACTGTTTTCTCTATCTTTTGTGCTATGAAGCTGAGGATAAGAAAAACTAAGCAACTTGTCCAGCCTCATATAACAGCTAAAGGCCAGTGCTAAGAGTGTGAATTTTGGTGTCTACACACAAAACCCTTTCTATTTATTCTCATTGCCCTGCCTATTGGCATATTGCACTGCCAAGCTCAGTGGACGACATGTACTAGATGCTCAACCAGACTGATGGAGTCCATTATTTTAGGGTTAGTGTTACTCTTAATGATGCTGGTTAGTTCAACAGTTACCCATTACCTATGCTCAAATTAATAAAACATTTTTTTTTTTATTCACAGGGAGGGTAGGGGGAAAATAGCTATTTTCTTGTCAAATTACCAAGGTGGTAATATCATCCTTTATTGAAAAGAGGACTTGTAGAAGGAAGATATAAAATCTGTTGCCACCATCAGCATTCAAAAAGTAAATAAATCTCCTCTGGGAAATTTATGCTTATGTATTAATTATTAAAGTGATATTGCTTTGTTTGCTCTTTTGAGTGATTTTTTCACCTTGTTAAGTGGGAGTTCTATTTTGCTTTTTTCCAGAACTTTTTAGAGGAATTTGCTTCTCATATTAGCTGACTCTTCCCCCTCTATCCTCCACCAAATAAAGGAATTCCTTGGATTTCCACATGGCACCATTTCTAGAGCAATGACAACAAAACCTGACTATATACTACCCATACGAGCTGTGTTGATATCTACTCAATCTATAAGAATTTCAGTCTGAATACTCTCAAAGAGAAGCATTTTTGTGGTATTTCTCCTGGAAATCCCTCAAGAACAAGCAATGTGGTAGTATTTCCCATTGAAATACCACATTTTTCTTCCAGAGGTGGCAGAAGGAAACGATGAGAAAATCTACTTTCCGAAAAGGCATCTCTTGACCCACACAGTGTTTCTGAGGGAAAGCAGTGGAGCCTGCAGGTGGTTACATTTAATAAGGGAACTTTGCATTCACAAATGCCTTTGACCTATGAATCATAAAGTGCCTTACAAGCATTAATTAATTAATCTCCCCAACACTTGTATGGGGTGGGTGAATCGTATAACCAAGATCTAGCATTCATTGCAATTTTGTGAGTGTGAGAATATCTATACAGCTGTCCACTGCTCAGCTAGTTTGGTGCCACAGAAGGAAGTTTACTCTTGCTGTTCAGATGGAAGGGAAGCTAACCAACTGTGTGGCAATGCAGTGTTAGGCACTTGAACTATGTTAATTTACTTGCACATCATAACAACCTAGAAAGGAATTTATTGTTATCATTACTTTCCTCAAATGGCTTCAAATCTGCCCCAATTCAAATGTCTCATAGAGGGAGAGCAGTATGTCTGGATCTGAAAATTGTGTTTCCATGACATCACACTGACTCAGCGAGGATCTAAGTGATGTGTTGTCCTATATGGAAACCTGAGAGCTTCTCTGTCACATCTTTCACATCCTTTTGCTACCCCTCTTCATCACAGCTTCCTGCTACATGGCCAGATTAGAACAACTCTCTCTTCTGTTCTGTTAGGCAAAAAGATTTAAATTACTGGAGACAAGACAAAGAAGGGGAGTTTATTGTTTTGCACACATTTTTATGAAACGTTTACTTATCCTATTTTCTCAGGTTGAAATTCAATTTCACTCACTACAATTGTGTTCATAGACCACAAATACCTTAAAGCAAAGAGCGGTATCTTAATTGATTTCAACCTCCAAAGTTCAGCTCCATGTTTGGCACATACTGGGTGGTCAGAAGAGATTTGACAAGCTAGTAAAATCAGAGGTCCTTTTTACAATTTGATGCCCTAACTTCATTCATTCCCTAAGTCTACATAATGACATTTCCAAGACTATTAAAGCTAGGCAAATTTTAGAATTTTTACAATACTTGTAAAGCCATTTTTCAACTAAAACTTTCATAATATTGATAATTACAACCAATAATTTCCTACCATTTGTATTATAGAGGAGTAATACATTATGTCACTATTTCATGAAACCAGCATAGAGCTTAAAGAAAAAAAACAGAACAGATGAGCATTGAATAATGGAATTAAAGTGTTACCAATGTCTCAATCCATTAGTTTACCCTACATCTTTGTTTACAATTATGAAATATTTCCATAGTTGATACCAATGAAATAAAACAATGGTGCTGGGAGCATTATATTGGTTTTTCTAAAGATAGTATAAATTTTAGATGTACAAGTTCTTTTAGAAAGTATAAACTACATAAGGAGGGTATATTTCAAAGCTAACAGTCAGAATGTTCTTTTTAAAGTATGAATATGACAAGGCTAACCCCCCTCTTCAAAACCCTCTATTGATTTTTCATCACATTTAGAAAAAAACTGAACACCTTAAGATGGCCTAAAAGACCATCAGTGGCCCATCCCTTCTTTTCCTCGGGCTTATCTCCTATCCCACTCACTCAGCCTGTTCTTTGTCTAGACACTTTGACCTTTCCTTAAACAGACCTCAGGACCTTTGCATGTTCTCCTGTCTTTCACTGGAATTCCTCTTCTCTCACTCCCTGATTTCCCCATGGTTCCCTTTCTCATTTTGTTCATCTCTCTGCTCAAGTGTTGAAATGTTCCCTCTTCCATCATCTTGGTCCACTTCTCCTTCCACTCCTTTGCACATATGCTCAATCTTTACCCTCCTGGGATGCTTTCCTTTTTCCTTTTACTTATTATGTGTAATTATACTGAATATTTATTAATTTATGTCTGTAATTTTCTACTATAATGTAAGGTCTGTGAGGGCAGAGATTTTGTCTATCTTGTTCATCTTTGTATCCCAGTGCCTAGAGTCCATGACGAGCTCTCATGAATAAAAGAATCAATGAGCTGTTATATCATTTAAAACATGAGGAAGTTATTAAGGGCATGATATTTCATGCTACTCTAATTGCATGATGATACTTGACTTATTTTTCAAGGCATTGGCATCCCCATGTAACAAAAGTGTGTGTTTGAAAACTCAGCCCAGTACACTGCTCCTCATGAATATTCTTCATCATAACCAAATTTTTACGTTTCCTTGTTTTTTTCATGGATGTGATATCCTCAATGATATCCTAAGCAGAAGCAAAAGGCTATGGCATTTATTCAATTTATAGAATTTGTATTACTTGATATTTTGGGGGTTAGGAACTCAGACAAGTCAGTAACTGAAAGGCTGCATCATAGTAATTCAGTGATGTAAACTCACTCAAATGACTTGATTTTTAGCCCCATTTATTCCTAGAACTAGCCAACTGATTATACGTATCTGTTTTCCAGAGAGCTGCCTCAGAACAAATAGTGAAAAATTGTTTATACAAGCTTATATTATTAGGTGGGTTGAAACAGAAACACAAATTCTAACCCTGTTTTCTGCCACACTTTCTTTTCTACATTTAATTGAGGAAATGAAAATGCTTCCAGGGTCAATCTCAAGGGTCCTCATAGAAAAAAAAAGTGTAGCTAAACTGGTCTCCAGAGAAGGACTAGCAACAACATTAGTTTTACCACACTGCCTGTCAGACCTTTAATGAAGAAAAACTTACCTCTAAATGGAATTTTACCCCCAAAATGTAAGGAAATGGTTATAAGACATTGAGTAAGATTGAGTATCCTATATAATATTGAAAAATAAATTTCTTAGCTGTTTTTGATTTTTTCAGTGAAAATACGTCATGGGAATGGAGGTTTCTAACAAAGATTTTTGGGTACCTCTATTTTGGATGTCATAGAAACAATGTAGTTTTGGAGTTTTAATAGACCTTGACGGGACCCATCTCTTCATTACACATGAGAGGTTCAGTGACTTGCCACTTGTTTGGAAACAAAGTCAATCCTGAGATTCTCAGTCAGCGGTCAGTACTTTTCATTCCACAACAAACAACCCTCTTAACAAAATGGAAGCCCTATCAAGAATTCATCTGCTGAAAATGATGTTTCTTTCCAATGCTAAATTTCTGAAAATACTTCAATTGCCTGCAATGTTACAGGCATGGGACATTTTCGGGGTATTTGAGCTCATAAGTAGTTAGTGGTTGGATTTGAAAATATATTTATTGACACTATAAACATCAACCCTAACTACACCATTTTCATGATTAAAGTTATGACACATTCAACTCAGTATTTAGTGAATAACGGGGGGACAGTTTTTCTTCAATGTGACAGAATTTCTTTAATTTTTAGGGGTTAACACCTTGTTCAGTGTGTATTCTCTCCAGGATAATCTCATTTATGCACTTTTATCCACTTGACAAAATTAGCCTAAGACAAAGTTTCTCATTTATCTTGCTCTCTTATATATCATGAAAACAACTGAGATTTAAAATAATTACCTAAATTTCTGCATTCTTCTTTTCCAAATTTTGATTGGCAATCTGGAGCATACTGTATGGGAAGAAAAGGGTTTTAAAGGAACAGAATCAATCTGCAGATTTGCCTAGGGGGACTGTTGCCATTACTCCGTAATCAAACCCTATGCTACGACTATTCAAGGCACTTTTAGGGCTTTAAGAGAAGAAGCAGTCCCTAGCCTCATGATCTTCATTATTGAAATGTATTGTTTTATAGAGGACAATATGAATGAGTTGGTAAATGTTTAGGTTAGAATATGTTGGGGGAAGGGACAGAGAAACACCCTTTCTTTAGTAACCCAATACATCCACCAAGTTTACACATATTTCATGAATTGAAAGATATGTAAATATATGGGTTTACTGCAGGGGTCTTTATCCTTATTTTTGCTGTGGGCCCCACTGGCAGTGTAATAAATACCATAATTTCAAAGTAACAATGACTGACCACAAGTGGTATTTCAACATATCTGCAACAACCATAATATGCTATAAAGATAGCTATGATACACCACATTAACAATTCAAAGGGATAGGAAAAACAAAAATGAAAGTTTTCTTCCCATCATAGATATCCTGAGTTCCATGTCCAGACCAATGGGTCTATGAGCTCGATATTAAAAACCTCAAGTTAGAGAGCAAATTAAAAAATCTTTTTACTATAAAAATAAATTTAAACTTCCTTTTCAAGGTGATGCCTATTTATTCCACCTTAGGAAATGTCTAACTTCTATAAAATATAATAAGGTTTAATTAATTCATAAATGAACAGTTTTAAGGAAGGAAAGGGAACCAGTGTTTGGATATGCCCACGCTTGTCTTACCTTCTTCATACTCTTAGAGTTTTCTTTTGTTAATAGTCATACTTTGTTTTTTAGAGCAGTTTTAGGTTCACAACAAAATTGAGAAGCTACAGAAATTTCTCCTATATTCTCTGCCTGCACAGATGCCTAGCATCCCCCACTATCAGCATGCCCCACCAGCTTTAGACCTTTCTGCAAAACATGAAGACCAGATGCCTGCTTCGAGTAGAATATCCATCCCCTGATAAAAAATGACCAGAGAGCTCCTGGATCAGGATTTAACTTGTTCACTAATTTCCTCAGAGTTCAGTAGTTTCATGTTTATGTACTTAGGCTTCCTTTGGACCAGCTTCTCTTTGCTTTGGCTTTGTACTACCCAGGCAACTGTCCAGATGATTTTAGCCAAAATTCACTTTGGACATTTTCTGGGGTTTACACATCCATGTGAGTCTTGTACTTTCTTCATTCACATTTTACGTTCAGTTAAAATTTATACTAAATTTTGTTTACAGACATGTTTTACTAGAAGAACCTTGATGATTGATATATTTACCCCATAAATTATTTTTTCCTTTTTTTTTTTTTGTTTCTGAGGCTGAAATTCTTATGCGTTCCTTGTTTCATTAAAATTTGAAATACATCGAAGTACAGTTGTAAATAAACTGCGTAACTTCATACTAAAAGATAATACATTTTGAAAAATGTTCACTTTACTTCAAAATTAACCAAATTAATAATAATCATAAAGCTATTCTAAGTTGAATAGGACAAAAGGGAGAAGAAATGGTCTTGATATCTAATCATGATATTTTTATGTATCAGGCACTATATTATCTCATTCATTCTTTGTAATAACTTTAAGAGGAAGGTATTATTATAGTATTATTATTGGAAACCAAAATCAAATAAGTTCCCCCAGGTCACACTAATTAATAGACAAGGAATTCACACCCAGGTATTTCTGTCTTTCTATGAACAACACAGCTCTAGTTGTATAGCTAGGGAAAAAAACACAGATATTATGGATACAATATCTAAGACATCTCATAACAGATTGACCTCAAGCCAATCAATATAAAGACACTGAAGTTCGCAGTTAGCTTTTCTTCCACCTCAGATTTTCCTGAGAAGTTAGGTTTTTTTCACTCTCTTTATCTTATACAAAGTTGAGTTAAGAGATAACTTTTTAAGGCATAAAACTGACAGGTAAATGAGAAAGTTTCTGTAATAGTTGAATCTATTGTTAAGCTATTTTGAAAACCACATTTAAACGTTATTTCTTTTTCAAGTTGCATTTTTTTAGTTAAAAAAGTCATTTTGTTAATAGATTCAACTCTTGAACCTGTTGTCCTAAGTATCTTCTGTTTTTGTTTGTTTGGGTTATTTTGTTACTACTATCAGATGATGCTACCAGTGCTTCTTTTTTGGAGGCAGAGGGTGTGGGATTGGTGTGCTCACCAGAACAGGAAACAATCTTGTGTCTTTGTGTAGAGGTAAGAATTTTGAGGAATCCTTTGTCACGCTATTCCAGCTTCTCTCACTCTCTTTCTCTTTCCCTCTCTCTCAGCTCTAGGGCTGCTGTGGACTTTGGGGTCACTAAAAGAGCAGCTAACCATTTGACACAGTGTTTGGATTCTCAACCCCACACAACAGACCCTCATTACCAAACTGTTAATCACTGCCAAAGGAGCAAGTCCCCTGGCAGCTCTCAAACTCCCATCCCCCAAAGTAGATCTTTTCACACTTGGTTTCAAATTGCATTGTGATTACAACAACGTTGGGACTGGGTATTTTAATTGTATATTAGCAATGAGGAGGGTTTTTTCAGCTTGGATTTAAATGTTTCTTGAGTTACTTAGTACAGGTTTACACACCAGTAAAAAGTACAGAGTTTGAAATTTGTTCTCAAAAACACATATACATTATACACAACACACCTGAAGCCAAATTCTCTTGGAGTCAAAACTTCCTTGCTAAGAAATCGAACCTTTCAGTGTGAGGTTTTATATGTTCTTGTCATTAGAAATTGCCCCATCTTTTATTTAGCTGTTAGGGTAATGACACAACTACTTACTGAAAAGGGAAAACTTTGTCCCATCAACAGTCATTTTGTTTATTTGGTGCCAGATAGCCAGACTATTTTTAGCTGATGTTTTTCACCCACCCAGTGGACTCGCTGAAATTATCTGGTGTATTGATATATACATACAGAGCCAAGAGGTGGGAAGGCAGAATTTGACTTATATAACAACCCGGATGTTAATTTCTTTGTTTCCAGCATATCTTTATTTTTTAAAAAGTCATATTTTCATTTCCTAAAACCTAAAACTTTATTAAAAAATAGTCTCTTAAGTGACAATGTGAGACTGAAGACAGTAATGTAAAATGGCCACTTTGTCTTGTATTTATTTATTAGATTAGCAAAATGGAGAGCTCCTGCTATACTGGTGTTTGATTCCTTAATTTTTACTCCATTATATCAAAGCCATTCCAAGTGACATGCAATTGATTACCTTAAGCCAGTTCTTGGCCACCAAGCCCCCTTAACCTCATATTCTTATTTGTGAAATATTAATAACATATGATTAAAAATAAAAGTACTGTCTGGTGATGATCAGTGTTTGTGCTTCTGTTAATATTTCAATCATCTCCCCAATGGTTGAATCATTGTACTAATTAAGATTCTGTTTATTGTTTAAGTGACAGACTCCCAAGCCAAATTGGCTTAAATTGAAAGGGAATGTATTGCTTCATGTAACTAGGAAATCACAGTAGAACTTATTGCCTGCAGGCACAATTGGAACTAGAAGCTCAAATGTGGGCAGTAGGGTTATCTCACTTTCTCCATCTCCCTGCTTTGCTGCTTTGCCTGGCTTCACTCTGTGGGCGGACTTTCTCCATATGGTAAGCAAAATGGACCCTGGCAGAACCAGACCTTTATCTTTCTGGAAAGAGTGGTTCTTTCTTCCAATGTCTATGTATCAGTCCCTGAAAAATACTTTACCTTTCTCTGATTGAGATACATGCCATCATTGGAACTATGGTTGTGTCCAAAATAATTCAGAACAATAATTGGTCCAGCTTCAGTGATAAGCTCGTTCCTATGGCTGTTGGCAGGTTATAATGATTACAGTCCTACCAGGATTCTACCATCTGAAAGAGGGACAGTTTCTCCAAAGAAGTGACACAGAAGCATAGCTGACATATTCTCCACCCACTCACCACCAGTTGCCAACAACAGGGGCACTAGCAGCTGAGTTAATATTCACTAAGTGTAAAGTCAGGAATTCAGAAGGCACTCTCTCCCTGTCAATCTAAACACTTCAACACAAAGATATAGCTTGAACCAAGCCGGTTTCCTCACTCTCCTCATTTGATCCTGTAGTCTGCATCCCATTTTCATACCCCACTTTCCTAGGATTGCTTTAGCTCTCTTTTTATCCATTATTCAAATTACATGTATTTTGTAGGAAACAATTCAAGTCTTCATCTAAGTAAATCCTGACATAAACAATAACAAATGTACTTATATTTTCCTTCTTTTATTTCTTATAGTGTTGTATTAATCATTTGTTTTATATGTCTTTTATTCTCAACAAAATCATAACTTACTTCCTAGGTGTAAATTTTACTTCCCTTGACATAATAATATGGTGGCCCACAGGCACTGGGGAATGTGTCTTTTTAAATGTATCACATTTAGCAAGGGAAAAAAAGAAAAAGGGAGAGGGACAGAGAGAGAAGAGAGAAAAAACAGAGAGAATCTGGCTTCATTTCAAAGATCTGAGCAGGCCTCTTTCCCAGTAACATTAGCCCAAAGTCAGGCTTGCCTATCCAAGACCCAGTCTCTGGCCAGAGGACAGGAGTATTTGGTAACTATCAATTGCTAGACAAATCACCTGAGGCAAAATTAAATTAATAAAAAGACCACTATCATATCTAATCCTGAACTGAATAGACACAAAGGGGTCAAATGTAAATACAAGTAGAATGGACTATAATGTAACTAAAGCATGTAATAAGCTAGTTAAATCAAATTGAGTAATAATTAATGTATGAACCCTGTTCAGTCAGAATTAAAAGAGAATATTTTGCAACTCAAATGAATTTTATCTTATTCACAATGATTTTAAACATCCTAAAGAGTTTATCTGATTAATCCTTGTATTGTATTATTAATTAATTAATAATACAATAATTATTAATCCTTGCATTGTATGTATTAATCCTTGTATTGTATTAAGCCTAGTATAAAATTCCTAAAACATGTAGTGTTATATTTTTAAGAGATGGTACCTTTAAGTAATCTGAAGAAGATCATGGTAAAAAGCCCCTTATCCCACTGAGACAATTCTACATAATGACTCATCAGTTTTCAAAAAGGACTTAAGAACTTGATTTCCAGTGATCATGCCCAAGACATGTGTTTCCTTATATCTTAATTATCAAGAAGTTGGGAGTGCCAAAGGGAACAGTATATAATTTATTGTATATTCATTCCCCATAATACCTGAACAACAATTTGCTATACCATGTTACCATGTTACAGCTTAAGACTTCTAAAAAGGCAAAGATTTGAAATTACTGTGTAGGTCTTGAATTAAATAGATTATGTATAGCATTGAGGTAAAACGCTGTTTCTATTTGCTCTTCTCCAGTTAAGGCTTGTGAAGCATGAGGGGCATTTATCAAAAACACTTCTCTTTCCTTTTGTAAAAAAAATCTTGGAAGGAAATCAGTGCCTAGGTTTGATTGGTTCTGCTTACAGCCAAGAACTTTTCTTATCATGAAATACAATAGAATGAAAATTTTAAATCTTGGACAGCAATACCACTATTATATCTCAATAATATAGCCAATGACCACACATTCTGAATTAAAGGTTTTATCCTTTAATTTTCTATGTCTCAGTTGTCAAAGTATTTGTCTGTATATGTACGTACATATGTATGTATGTATATGTAATTCATTTCAGGGAGATACTGAGCAAAAAATAACTATAAATTCATAGAGTTTCAATACCTTTTTTTAGTATTTATGAGGAACCCAACCTAAGGCAAATTTTCCATTTTGTTATTTTCCACAAACTTCTCTGAACAGTGGTTAATGGGTGATCGTTATTATTATGATTATTGTAATGTTTGAAGGTTTGTTATTTGGTGGGGAAAACTCACTATCCAAGCTTCTTTGGGAGCCTTTCCCTAGCTCCATGCCTTACTTTTTTCCTGGACAGTAAGGCTGAAGGAAAGTAGAAACCAGTAGAACAGAAAAAACAACACTAATAGATTAAGTAGCTAGCATTACTCTTCTTTTTATATGGTAATTGAGAGAAATATCTTGAAGAGAATAAAACAATTTTAAGCACTGAAAGTTATATTTTTCCAGTTGTCCTATTAGAATTTAAGATTATCAGATTTTTGAAAAATGTAGAACATGTTTAGACACTAACAAATATTACTTATAGGTAAGATACACTTACATGGTGATTAATCTCTATATTCTAAGCCATACCCCAAGCATAGTTTTATCCTAGATATAGTACCTAATAAGAGGATGCAAGTGTTGAAAGAGTATAGTTTACTGTATATTCATTCAGTGCTTGTTTATAACATGACACATATTTTCCCAAAATCAAGCATTTGAAATTGAATACATAAATTTAACTCAGAAGATTTATCTTTATTTCAAATTTTTGGTCTCATATATTATTTGCAGTCAATATGTGGCTCTGAAATTTGAAATGTTTATCTAAGTTAGGCAACTAAGGACATCATTGTCTTTTCCTGTAAGCTAGGCAAAAAGTGAAATAATAGCATATTATTGCATATTAGATGATCCAAATTTAAGTAAAGGCTCTGGGAATTTTAATGTTGCATATTGAATGGCCAAGACACTCCATATATGATTATCAACTATTTCATATTATGGATTAAAACACTGATATAATTTATGTTAAATTTTTTTGGAAAATTACAGCTCAGCTCATAATTTTATCCCTAAAAATCAGTATCATTAACTATCTAAGTTTTAGCTTTTTGGGGTAAATCAAATAAGTTAAAATATACCAAATTAAAGTTTAAATTTAAATATAAACTATATTTGAAGGGATTTAAAATTGTAAAATACAGAAATGTTCATATTACAGAATTTTCACTTGGATTATATTTTTAAATGTTTCTAACATATTCATGTGACTTAAGATTTGGGGTATTAAGATGAAAAATATCCAACAATGTCCTTTGTATAATATCAAGAAGAAATAGAAGCTCTTTGCTGAATTTATCCCTTGCATATCTGCAATTGCATTAAGTACATAATCACTAAAATAAGTAATCACTAATTTTAGCTATATTTGCACGTGTTTTGCTCTCAAAGATTTGAAATAATTTACAGTAGACAAACACTATAAAATAGAACTTTCCCATTTCAAAAGATGTTAAGTTGAAAACCCCTATTTTATCTTCACTGATTCACTGTTATTGAATCTTCCAGAACTTAAGTTTCTTTCTAGAACTAAGTAGAGCTTCTTTGGAATGCACATGAGTTTTTTCTTACCGTGAGGATATTATTAAGTAGATTGCTATAAATTTTCGAACTTAAGTTTCTTTCTAGAACTAAGTAGAGCTTCTTTGGAATGCACATGAGTTTTTTCTTACCGTGAGGATATTATTAAGTAGATTGCTATAAATTTTCAAGCAGTTTTGAAAAGTAAATTCTCCGAGTCAAAACTAAAACATTGTCAAACAGCAGCTGCAACCCTTTTAGCTCCCAGTCAAATAGCTCTGCCTTTTAATTGAACTACATTGATCAGTTAGAATGGTCAGAGCCCTTTTATCCCTAAGTATCCGCAAACTGCTTAGACTTTAAGGGTTGAAGAAAATGTCAAAACAGGAAGGTCCTATGTACTGTTCACTCTAATTCTCTCAGTTTACAAAAAAAAAAAAAAAAAAAAAAAAAAAAAAGAAGTCCCAGTGAACTGTTGTCAAATCCAGGCTAGAACCCATCTGACCTCACTCCTTTGCCCCTGCGCTGGGGCTCTTGCATCAAGCTGTTTGAGGGATGGCATCCCAGAAACACACACTGTTCCCATAGATTCTTCTGCTCTGCCATTAATATAATAATTTTGCCAGTTATTGTGTTTTCTTAAATTATCCTTAAGAATTTGGTAAATCATCTAAAAATTATTCTGCCACCATGTATAAAGAAAAGAATTAAACAAAACACAAAGTTCTGGGTAGAAGATTTACAGTTTCCAAAAAGAAATAATTTGCATTGGAGATGGAATTTCAACAAAGAGGGGAGGGAAGGGAAGCCAACTGAGGTCCATGTTGGGTAGAAATTATCTTAGTCTTTGATCATCAAAAGAGAATTTTTGAAAGATAATGACAATGATAACAGTAATGTTAGACAATGTTTTTATTTATATTGTGTCATTTGATCTTCAGATTATATAATAGGCAAGTATTATTGTTAACTCATGTTAGGTCTATAAAAATGGAGGCTTAAATTCACTAACTTGCTCCTTGTAACAGAACTAGTTACTGTCAATGCCTGGATCTGAATACAAGTGTTCCAACTCCAAATCAGAATTCTAACCTTCTTGTTCCTTATCAAATATCCATAAAAAGTTATGCACAAATGCACATGAATTCATCCATAATATAGTGAATAAAATTTTCCCTATTTTTTGCAGCTATGAAATACTTTTACATTCACTACCTCATTTGATATTGAGAACAGTCCTATGAATTAGACAGGACAATTATTATTATGACTTCCATTTCAGTAATGAGGAAACTTAGGGTCAGAAAGTTAAATGATTTAATGAAGGTGACACAGTAGCTATGTGACAGAAGCATGCTTGATCCTCTGTTTCTCACTCTGAATTCAGCAGCTGAATTTGCAGAGAAAGACAAGTTGACTACCAGTGAAAGTCCATATGCCTCCTAGAACTTATTTGATTCTGAGTTTTTAATGATTGGTTGAACTTATTGCCTTCTAATACTAGAGTTAATTTCTCTCTTAGTAACTCTACCAAGGACTACCTTTAAGCAAACTATGCCTGTCATTTAAAATGCATCCTCAGAAATGCCCAGGATTCATCTAGGTTTTAAATAATGTCCAGACAATCACACCAATGGTTAAATATTTGTCCCACAATGACTTAAACCCAACTGTGAAGTAGACAGACTAACTCAACAACATTTGCTTCATCAGCACTTTTAAACTCCTTCCTTATAGTTGTTATTCTGAGGACTAAAATCTGCTTTTCCCTTTGAGCCTTTACGCTGTATAATAGAGATGGCTGGAAGCCATTAGAACAAAACAATCTGTGTATCCTCAAGGCAGAAGAAAAATATAAGTTCATTTTAAGCATGACACTGCTATGATGCTGATGTTGTGCTTGTTTTGATTAATTTCCAAGTGTATGTTCATTTATGCAATATGTTATATGACAATAGTTTTCCATTTAGCAAATTAATTTCTGCTCTAATTCAGTGAGGATGAAAAATATTAAAATCTGTCTTTTTTGTAAGACATTTTCTTTTCAAGAGGCCCTGATTCCAAGAAAAGTAGAATTTTGAAGTATACAATAAATATTCTAGTTCAAAAATTGAATTACTTCTGCTTAAACTCTGGGTCTCTTGATTAACGTTAGATTTTCAGTGGCGATAATTTTACTGAAAACAATTAATATTAAGGGCTGAATTTTTAAAATATTTTCATGTAAAGAGGAAAAACAATATGATTTGGGGGTTGCTTTAAAAACAATATGGAGAATCTTACAGTGAGACAGAATTTTATATGTTTGATTCAAGGATTCGATGCTGAGGTAGCGTTGGCAGCAGGGAGTGGGGGGCTGAGATGGGGCGGTCGAGTGGAAAGAAGGCTATTATTAAATTGTATGTCGCTGCTAGTTCCAGTCCCCTAAGGAACTTTCAGAAACCTTGTTTCTGGTGCTGATACAAGTGCCAGACTACAGTTTTCACATTATAACTTACCCTTGTTTTGTTAAAGCTTAAATTATTTTTATTAGCTGGTCACCTGGGATGTGAACAAGAGTCAAGTTAAAACTTTCAGATAAGCAGAGCAGCTGTTGCAATCAGCTTTCTCTTTGTCCTTTTTACCACACACTCTGCCTCATGCCTTTCCCCATCCACTTTCTCTCTCTCTCTCTCAATCACTCTCTCACCTCCTCCTTTTCTCCATAAAGAAATAAAGTGGCAGAACACATGAGTTTTCAGAGATACTTTGCAAGCCCAACTAGATCCATTTGCCATCATGACAAGACTCTGCCTAGGGCAAGTGGTATGGCTGCCTTGTCCTCCAGTTTGTTAACCTCAAAGATTCAGTGATGAAGCCAAAAACTTTCTACTGGTGTGACATAGGGAGAATAACAATTTGTTCATAAAAACATCTGAAAAAAATTGTGTTCCATATAGGAATGTCCAATAGTTAAAAATAAAAATGTATTGGAGATCTTTCATTTTTCTAAGTAATATTTGCTAATTATAGAAGTTGGGAAAATGTATAAAAATATAAGGAAGAAAAAAATGAAATAGTATAACATACAAAAATAACTATAATTTTGGTTTTTATTTTCAGTATCTTTGGAATGAATAGTGTTTGTATGCGCTCTCTCGCTCTCTATGTATGTAATATATATATTTCTATACTTATCATACATATTCTTCTATTGTTTTTTATTATCATATGATTATAATGTTCATGTTCCATAATAATTCTTTTGGCCACATAATATCCATAGAATGGATTTCCATTAGCTGAATGGATTCATTCAATATTTTCTATCATTGGACAATTAAATACTTTATATCCATATATTTTTGTGCTTAATATTAAAATTTCATTTTTGTGGATAATATTTTAACTTGACATTTCAGATTATTTCCTTTGTTACGTTCTTAGAAGTGGAATTGATTGGTTACAGAGAGTATATACTTTTTAACATGAGAAGAGTGTGGTTTTAGAGAAAATATACATCATAGCTATGAAGCAGACTACACCAATAGAATTCTGATATGCTATTACTCTACCACTTAGTGTGGAAATAATTAGTTTTCCCAAGGGGAACATCCCATATTAGATTGTTACGAACACCTGGAAACTGCCACAAAATATTTAATTAAGAGTATTTTATTTAAGAATATTGACACACCAAAGAGCAACTCAAGAACTAAAATGGTTAGGTATCTATAAGCCGTACCAAAAAAAAAAAAAAAAAAAAAAAGATTTAAGTGTTTTTATTTTGAACATCGTGGGGGGAAAGATGAAAAGGATGGCAAACAGCTTTGCTTCATATCATTTAAAAAGAGTCCACCAGAATCAACAAGTAAAACTATAAAGAAACAGCTTCTGGTTCATTCTGTGGAGACCTTTATATAATTAGCTGTCACCCAACTGGAATGAGCTGCCTTTATAGACCTCAGGTCTTTCAAACACATGTTTGATCTGTTCTCTGTACAAGGGGCTTCTGCCCCATGTGAGATGATGAGCTCAATGCCTCTTTCCCCAGATAAAATTTGGCAGTTCTATGACTTTTAAATACATTTTAAATATTCATGATACTTGCTTTTAAACTATATGCTTAGAACTTTTTCAATTTAGCAATATTTAATAGTAATTTTAAGGACCAATAATGAATAAATCCATATGTAGAAGAATTCTACATTTTAACTATAGGTGATTTTGTCAACACTCTTGCCTCTCTCTGTTCTACTTGAACTCCATGAACAAAATATAAAGAAATGGCCAAGGTTAGGATTTCTCAGCAAATCACATTCTAGAAATAAAACATGAAACTTTTTTCCCCTACAGTACTGAATGACTATATTACTTTATGGAAATGGTTTTGAAAACATTTTGAAGTTTCACAGCAGATAAAAATAGGAGAGAAGGAGTTATAAGTGAGGAAAAGATAAGAAACATAATTAGGTGATACCATCAAACTCCTACGTATAGAATATTCGTGATCCTTGATGTAGACTATATTTGGTGGTACAAGTTACCATAGTCCTAGAGACCTATCTTCTAGTTGGAATTGTAAGGGGCAATTATTACCAACCTTACTCGCTGGGGCAAGTCAACAAATGAGGGCTAGCCAAACATTTTCTTCTTGCATTTCTAAAATAGTTTGAGGAAGCCTCTTGAGATCCAGTATCTGATTCTTCAGACAATCTTGGGAGAAGAAAAAAGGAAGTCAGAACAAAGTCATGCATATTCTGATACAAAAATAAATAAACATGGTTTTAAAAGTAAAAAAAAAAAAAAAGATGATGGACAAGAACAAACATGCCCTTAGAACTATAATGTGTTTGGTCTTAAAAACTTTAAGGCAACGAGGGATTTTATATCAAGATGTGACAAATTCCTCACAGATGGGAAAAGATATAAAATGCTGCTTTGTAAGCAGTCATTTTAACCAGAAAGGATTTTCTCATACAATGGCAATACACACTGTGTGGCAAATGACAAAATAAATGGATAGCTACTCAAGAATATTCCTCTGCATTCGTCTAGAGGCCAAAGCCATGAGCATAATCTCTACCCAGATGAAACAAAATCTCTTAGTTTCAGAATGGCCACACAGATTTTATCCATCTACTCGTGGGAAGAATCTTCTTCACTCTGTTGACATACTCTAGGGATGAGGAACATGGGAACCCACCTAAGCAAATCTGTCCACCTAAACAAGTTTGTTCTTAAACTACTACTGCCCTCAATGTTAAAGTTTACTCTACCCTACTCTTCTGTCCAGCACCTCCACAGTGTTTCTCACTTACCCTCTCTGTCATGGCTAACTGGCTAGCTGGCATCAGCTCTAGTAAGCGCTTTTGTTTGTTTGTTTCCTTGCTTACTTGCAGTCACGGTAGGACTCCTTATTTTATCTTCTTGCTCATTGCCAGGTCATTGGGTGTCACAAGAGGACAAAAGAGATAACATATAATTAGGGATAACTAAATGGAAAATTATTTTTGATTTTCAAAAATGTTTGAGAAAAGCTCTGAGAAGAGAATAAATTACCCATGTTTGGGGGATTGTTAACTCCCTAAGGTCATTAGGTACCATTTAGTGCAGTTTCCCAAGCACAGTTCAGAGACCAACATCAGTCAATGACTCCACTGTTATTCTTCCACAAGAAAGCATATTAAAGTTTATTACTGGGTAATTATAAAAATGATTGTTTTTCATTACTGATAACAATTATAGTTGCATTTCACATATCCTCATTTTGTGCAGATGGGATGCCACACATTAAAGCTGTGTTCACGTTTCTCAGTTTATCTTTAGCCCTCTACCCCCATCCTCAGGGAAGAGGCATCGTTGGTGGAGTGGAGAGTCCTAGGTCCTATGTAGAATGACAATAGGACTCCAACCCTGGGAGAGAATGAGAGCTGAAAGAGTAATAGCAGGGCTGGAATGAGAGTGGGAAACAGATCCATGTCAGAATTCTATTCAATAACTATGGCAGGGGAGAAAAAAATAGTGTAATTCAAAAGACAAGTCTTATGAAAAAGTAAGATTTAGTCTTAGAAATCTGAAAAACTTCATTATTCTGTAAAAAATATTATGTGAACACACTGTCAATTACATTTCCTTGTTTCTAACAAGTGTGAGCAGTATTTTGAAAACAGCAGCAGTACTTCAGTATATCTCTTTATAATGTAAGAATTCAGTTGGTTGGAAGAGTTAAGTTACTTCAATAATAAAAGACATTCATTCATTTCTTACTGGCAAGAACAAGTTACATTTTAAAAATTTCAAAAAGTCAGCTATGTACACGTATGTTGAGATCAAAACTATATTCCAACATGCTTAAAATAAGATTCCACTTTGTTATTAATCTCCCTTCTCAGTTCCCTGCACAAAAGCCCTTTGCTTTGCCAGCTGTATACCATATTGAATTAACTTGTATTGAAACACTCATGTTGTCTGTGAGTCTGCTCCAAAATTCCCATAGGTATTTTGACTTAGATTATATCTATTTATAGAACTCACATATGGCTATCTCTCTGCAAAATGCTGTGTCTAATCCTCTGTCAATATGCTTTTTTGGAGATGACCCCTGAAACTCACATCTCTCACCTTTGTCCTAGCAGAAATAGACTGCCCCGTATTCTTAGGTAAAAGTCATCCTGTATGTCAACAGTTTAAACTATTCCTGTGGCTACTTGTTAATACCTTTCCAAATGTGCTATCCTGCATATAAATGAGAGCCTTTTGACTCATACAATTACTTTGTTGGCCTTCTACAGGAACATGCATCTAATCTCTATCACAGCACTTATTACACTGTATTCTAAATAGTTATCTGGTGTCTTTGGCCCAGGTTAGTAATTATAAGCAACCCGAGAGCCGGCACAATGCTTTGTCTTGTACCCTCAATACTTGGCATTTGATAGTTATATGAACATGATGTTTATTGAATGAATACGTGAACATTGACTAGGTATGCCTTGAAAACATACCTTTTTTTGTTTTAGATTCACTACTGGGATTACAAAGGAGATAAGAATGCAATTTAACAGCCAATCGAAAGCTAGAATGAAACCACAGATTATTTTTCAGTCAAACATAAACCTTTGCTGTCCACCTAAAAGCATGAAAATTGACAACAAAATTTAATATTATAAATTGTTAACAACTTATAAATTTATAAATTAAGAGAATTTATAAATTCTCCTAATTAAGATTTTCCCTCTGTGTACCCAACCACTTCTGACATTTTAGGTGTTTGAAATTTTGCAATCTGATAAAATTGTTAATGATAAGCAGAATCAAAATATATTTTAATTAAGGAAAAAAGGAAGATTTCATGAGAAAATTAATGTTTGAATACATTTTAAAGTTATTGTTTTATAGAGTTACACTCATTTTATGCATTAAAAATACCCCATCCCATTCTAAATTGAAATATTTTCAAAACTCATTAGATCTAATTATATTAATGACTGTCATTCTTCCAAGACTATGTACTACATTTTTCAAATCTAGACTCAAAATGGAGAAATAAAGAATTCATAACCTGGTATTTCTTTGCTCTATCACCTTAGTACACTCTATCTTTTATTATACAGGTGAGGATAACAATTCAACTTTGGCCTTGACTACTGTCTCAAGACAAAATAGCACAATATGTACCCATAAAATTGAGGCCAATTTGGTCTTCCCCAGGCCCTAATAATGGCTCTTTAATAAGTGAAAGGAATGAATTCTGGGCTACTCAACAAATATTTTGATTTTTTAAATATGATCTTAAAAGCTTATGTACCCTCTCTTGGCATGACATTCTGAAATACTAAATCAACTACTGATTACTGGATGTGTGATTCAAGAAGTACTATAGAATATCTATATATTAGGTATACATTAAACTAGTAATCAATCAAATCCTTATAAGCACTAAACAAACTTCTCCCAAATAACAAACATACACACATAAGAATATTGCTAAAATTTCCAGCTGTAGTTTGTTGCTGAATTTTAATTCTTATAGACAAAAATGGGCTATCAGGTTTGTTATTTTTTTAATCCCATTAAGTGGGAGAATTTCCACTTTGCTGCTAGAGTTTAGAGGCCACTTAGAAGAGTCCTTCCATATTATGCAAAAAGAAGTTTGGGGAACTTCTGTTTCCAATAAGGTAAATACTCACATAAAAATTTTCCCCACATTAAAATCACAATACATCTGAGATTGGAAAATGACCTTGAATTTTTTTTGTATTCTATTTTTATTTTAATTTCTCATGGAGTTTTAGATATCATCATGGCTCCTTGCTAAATGAATTGTCAATATGTGCAAGAGCAGCCAGTAAACAAGTACTGATGCCATTAGACTTTGGGACAGAAGGACATTGTACTCCAGGGACAAAATAATTGTATAATTTATTTTAATTTAATATTAATTAATAAGATTCCCCATCTTAATATCCCACAGAATTCTACTCCCTAATTAGTTATCTGTGGTAGATGCTGTTAATGATCTAGTCAAACCATTTTAACCTCTCCCCACACATATGTGCATAACTTTTTCTTTTGTTCAAGTATTCATCTGTCAGCTTTGTGTTCTGACAAGGTAAGCCCTCCTCTATTTCCAAGACATAAATCATGTTTGGTCTCAACCAGTCATGAAAAACACATACATATAGGTCATATCTAATTCTGAAATGAGATATAAAAATATTGTGCAAAGAGCTCTAGGAGTAACAGGGGAAAGATGTATTTCCCTGATAAATTAGAGAATATTTGGAAATTGGCCTCTTTTCTGTCTGTTTTATTTTCTCCTGATTGTTGGAACCCATGATGCTTGAAACAGCTGCAGTGTTCTTGTGACTCTGAATTGAAAATTTAGAGGAAAGATAAAAAGCCAAAATGCTGAGAAAAGTAAAAGAAAGAATAGAAAAAGCCTGAGTCATGTACTAACCTAGAACTGCCAGAATCCTTTTTTTCTCCCCCACCCCAAATATTCTATTACTTGCAGTTAAACATACCCTCATGCAAAATTCATGTTAAGTTTTAGAAAATAAAAAGTTGAGATAATAGGAAAATACATCCAATCTTATTCTTTGGGTTGAAAATGAGGACTAATTGCCCTTTGATCTCTTCATGCACAAAATTAATTATTGCTTGAGTTGATGATAAGAGCCATCAAATTACTCCAAATATCAGTTGTCTTCAAACTCAGGCAACACTGAAGTTGAGATGCAACACCAGGGAACTTCACAGTTGAAAACCATGTGCCTGCTCTATGATCTTTTTATTCTCTTGTCATCTTACCAGGTGAATAGATTCTAAACACGGGCACTATGCTGCCTCTCACTAATGTAAACACCATTTAATGAATACATCAACAAGAAATTAAGGTGCATTTTCTTTAACATCACTTATCTATCAAATAACTCAAGAAATAGCTCCAGGAACTTAGCTTCAAATTTATTATTATTTTTAATAATAAAGATACAAATTATGAAGGTAAATGCATAGGGGAAGGGAAAGTATTTCAGTTTTTGACTTTCTTCTCTATAGTTCTTAGATTTTTAAAAATTGATCATGGAAGATATCCCAGTGTCCCACAGTTTTCTTCTTGGTGAAATGTATGGTCCAATAAATACTGATGTGAGGACAATCATGATGGGATAGAAGGACAGAGTTTTTTTCGTTGTTTAAAGCTCCAATCATGAATTTAATTTTTTCACGATTGGCAAAACCATTTATAAATGATTGTCATTTATTGCATGTAAAATACTTAAGCTCTAGTCTTCTTAGATTCAAATTTAATTTACCGTGACTTCTTTGGTGGTCCAGCAGTTAAGACTCTGCTCTCCCAATGCAGGGGGCATGGGTTTGATCCCTGATCAGGGAAATAAGATACCACATGCTGCACAGTGTGACCAAAAAAAGAAAAATTAATTTACGGATTTTCTCAAATGTTCATATATTGAATCTTTATTCAGAAGTACACAATATTAGAATTGTTATTAAAAGATTTATTTTTGTAAATAGCTATATTCAAGTCAAGTATGTAGATATGTCAGATATATCTATATGTGTTTTTTGTTATTGCTTTTAATTGTTTGTGGAGAAGAGCACGAGAAAGAGGAAGATTGCAGTTGGAAGGGTTAGACCTCCTATAAACAAAAATGCAAAGTATCATCCCCACCATTAGATTGAAATTAAATTTATGTGGTTAAATTTTGTCTTTGGCTGACCTGATAGATATGTATGTTTACTATGATATTTCTTTGAGGTAGTAAGTTCTTACCAGAACAGTCAATATTATTACAAAAGTGCAGATGCAAAACTAAACATGAAGACAAGTGATAATAAGGAAAAATGAGTGGTGGAGCACTCCTTCCTGCCAGAGACTCATGTTCTGCACAGTCCTTCTTAGAAAGATTTCTAATTATTCAATCTGCCACCGTGTCATTCTTCAGAACTCACATTGCTGTCTAGGTTCTACTCCGATGACATGCTAATCCTCTCCTAAGGAGTAGCATTCAGAACCTTAAGCCACATAGAAATAGGTTTCATGTAGTTGTCACATAGGTAAATGTCAAGATAAATAGTCACAAATGTCAAACAAGGAGAAAAGAATTAAGAGTAGACAGATAAATTTACTTCTGACTTTGAAGTCCAATAACTAACCTTCCTATTTCTTTTTTTTTAGTTTATTTATTTTTTAAAATTTATTTTATTTATTGTTTTTTAACCTTCCTATTTCTTACATAACTCAATCCTCAATCCAAATTCAGCTCAGGGATACTTAGTAGAAGCAGCCATGTGCCAGTCAGATGCTGGTGTTAGAAATGAGATGCAAAACTGCTTACTATTTTGTAACCTCAACATATATTAAAACACAGAACTAGTATCCATAGCCAACCATTCCCATTTGCTGATGGTTTGTCTTTTTGTTTCAGTATTCATCACCGTCTCCTCTGTGGGCATTATTTATGTACATGTTTTCTCCTCCAGACTGTGACACCTCAAAGACAGAAGCCACATTTGTCCCTCAAATCTTAATTCCCCAGAAAACTTAACCCAGTTCTTTGTATACAGTAAATACCAATACATTTTTTTCCTATGCCACATAAGTACATTTAAGTGTTTTCCATGCCCAGATATTATTTCTTCTCTTATTTGATCTAATACTATAATTACTACAGCTTGTTTTTACCACCAAGAGAACTTCCTAAGTGCCTGAATTCTAAGGTTTCTAAATTTTGGTCCTGGAGATAATTTTAGAACTATTCAATTTCTGGATTTCCCTTTTCCATAATGAGTTGAGCATTTTCCATTCTTTGGGAAATATTCAAGTTTGTAAGTTTAGCTGAAAAGGTCAAAGGCTTGGATTTTCATATCTAATCATGTAATACTTGGGCTTTGGTGAAGAAAAATCTTTACAAATCAAAAATTTACTTACAACATCTGGGAACTGCAAATTTATTATGGATTATTTCTTCCTTGCTCTGATATTAAGATGGTCTCTCTCACTCTCTCTTTTGAAGCAAACCATACATATTTCACCATTTCTACTTTAAAGCTGCATCTTTGCAGGAAACAGGCAGATTGTTTAACCAATGATATACCTGACTTCGTTCCAAGACAAACAACACAGCCTTTTTATTTTTGCCCATGCCTCAGGCTATCTGAAAGTATTAGAGTTAATGTGCAATCAGGTAAGTAAACCCATATTACATATCTGTAATTTTCATCCAGTAGAAAGAAAATATTACATTACAAGCCTCCATAATTGCATTCAAATGTAATCAAATACAAAAGTTTAAGATCCCAAATCCTTTGAGTTACAAGATCTCTTTTTCTGTACATTTAACCAATCTTATAGCTGCAAAAAGAAGTTGAAATAATTTTCAAGGCATTAAATAAATAAATAAATAACAAGATTGTCCTATACTGTAATTGCCAGCCCCAGGCTCTAATTCTTTTATAACACTGTCTGCAGCAGCCATTTATGTGTTCAGGCAACAAAGGCCTGGACAAGTATGCATTTACAAAACATGTATTTATAGCTAGGAAAATAGCCATTTGGAACTAAATAAAGTTTCTTTGATTGGGGTGTTAGGTGAAAACTAATACTGTAATAAACAGAAGTTATATATTTCTTTTTTGATCTATGAATTAAGAACACAAGACTAGAGTGTTCTTGCTTAGCATCAAAATTAAGGGAATCTGAATTAAAAGAAAAGTCTTAGAAATTATGAATAGGATTAAAGCTTTGAAAATTTAAAGTGCATTATGTTAAAAAATAACTTTGTTTACTGTGGCCTGCTTCCTTTCTTCCTTTAATTTTTTTTTTTATCATGGAGAAAATATAGAACCACTTGAAAAATAAGGATGGTATATGAGGGTAGATGCTACTACACAATGTTGAGTCCATCTATTTCACTCTAGTCTAGGCTACCTGTGGGGAAACATTCTGAGTGAGTAAAGGGGGTGGAGGTACAGAGTATACTCAAATGTTAGACAACTACTTGGCCAAGAAAGATTTTCCTCTGTATTCCCCAAATTCCATGAATTATAGATTCCTTTGATTGAAACATTTCCACATTTAAAATATATATTCTATCTTCATACTATGATTTCTTACTATGAGAAGCTGTTCTTATATGATCCATTCTCCTAAGAATGATTATAAAGATTGGTCAAAACCCTCACTAAACTCTGCTTCCCTGTCCTGCATAACAGAACACAAGAGACACATGAGATATTGTAAAATGATCTGCTGTAACTGGAATCACAGAATAGAAGTCAGACACCAATATAATTACATCTTAAAATGTTGAAGTAAAATGATTTCATCCAGTTAAAATATTCTTTTAAAAATGAAGGCTAAATAAAGATATATCAGACAAAAACTGAGAGAATTGATTGCCAGCTGACACACATGAAGAGAAATACTAAAGATAGTTTTTCAGTCAGAAGAAATAATATTGCAGATGAAAGCATCTGAAAACAAAAAAAAATTAGAAGTTAGAAAAGGGTAAATATGGAGAATAAATCAAAATGAATATTGATGATTTAAAACAACAACAACCATGTAAATAATTATAATAATAATAATACTGTGTGAGATGGAAAATATATGTAAAACTAAATACATGACATCAATAACACAAAAGATGAGAGGTGCCTGGAAAATGACAGAAGTACTAATTAAAGGTAGATTTTTACATTTTCTAGTTTCTAGTGTAACTACTAAAAGAATCATAAAATCAACTATAATTAACAAGGGAATGGGAAGTTATAATAATAGAAGACTCTTTATTAATCTAAGGGAAGATAAGAAATAAAAAGGGAGAAACTAAGAAGAAAATAGAAAATAGTAAGATGATTGGATACTCAAATATACGGGTAATTATGTTAACTTAAATGGAATAAACACTCCATTTTAAAGATAAACATTGTTGGATTGAATAATAATAACAGGAATAAATGATGCTTATAAAAATATAAGAAAAGGTTGAAAGTAAAAAGGATAGAAAAGCACATATGCAAACACTAATCAAAAAGAAACTCTAGTAGCTATACTAATCTGAGAGAAAGTAGGCTATAGGGGAAGAAGAATTACTAGAGATGTAGAAGACATTGCATGCTAAGAAAAGTGTCAATTCACTAGGAAAATGTAATATTTTTATTTTTTAAATTTTTAATTGAAGGATAGTTGCTGTATAATATTTTATGTTACAGGTGTACAATATAGTGATTCACAATTTTTAAAGGTTATACTCCATTTATAGTTACTATAAAATATTTGCTATATTCCCCATGTTGTACAATATATCATTGTAACTTATTTTATGCCTAATAGTTTATGCCTCTTATTCCCCTACACATATTTTTCCCCTTCCCCTTCCCTCTCCCCACTGGTAACCACTAGTTTGTTCTCTATATCTGTGAGTCTGCTTCTTTTTTGTTATATTCATTGGTTTGTTGTATTTTTTAGATTCCACATATAAGTGATATCATACAGTATTTGTCTTTCTGTGACTTATTTTACTAAGTCCATCCATGTTGCTACAAATGGAAATATTTCATTCTTTTTTTATGGTTGAGTAGTATACCATTATGTATATATACCACATCTTCTTTATTCATTCATCTGTTGATGGACACTTGGGTTGCTTCAATATCTTGGCAATTGCAAATAATGCTGCTATCAACATTGGTGTGCATGTATCTTTTCAAGTAAGTATTTTTGGGGTTTTTTTTGGATATATATCCAGGAGTGGAATTGCTGGAGGCATCAGACTTCCTGATTTCAAACCATGTTACAAAGCTATGACAATCAAAATAATAAGGTATGGGCATAAAAACAAACACATAGATCAATGAAACAGAATAGAGAGCCCAGAAATGAACCCACAATTATATGGTCAATTAATCTATGACACAGGAGGCAAGAATATACAATGGGGAAAACACAGCCTCTTAAATAAATGGTGTTAGGAAAACTGGACAGCTACATGCAAAAGAATGAAAGTGGACCCTTATCTTACCCCATGCACAAAAATAAACTCAAAATGGATAAAGACTTGACATTACACCTGAAACCATAAAACTCTCAGAAGAGAGAATAGAGTGTGAGCTCCTTGACATCAGTCTTAGCAATGATTTTTTTTTTTTTGGATTTGACCCCAAAAGCAAAAGCAAAAATAAATAAGTGAGACTACATCGAACTAAAAATCTTCTGCACAGCAGAGGAAATCACCAACGAAATGAAAAGACAATTACGGGATTAAAAATATTTACAAACCACATATCTAATAAGTAGTTAATATTCAATATGTATAAATAACTCATACAACTCAATAGCAAAAAACAATCAGATTAAAAAACGGGCAGAGGAATTTAATAGACATTTTTCTAAAGAAGACATTACAAGTGGCCAACAGGTACATGAAAATGTGTTCAACATCACTAATCATCAGGAAAATACAAATCAAAACTACAATGAGATATCACCTCACACCTGTTAGAATAGCTACCATCAAAAGACAAGTGACAAGTGTTGACTAGGATGTGGAGAAAAGGGAACCACTGCACACTATTGGTAGGAATATAAATTGGTGCTGCCATTACGGAAAACAATATGGAGGTTCTTCAAAATTTTTAAATAAAACTACCATACTTCTGGTTACATATACAAAGGAAATGAAAACAGGATATTGAATAGATATCTTCACTCCCACATTCACTATAGCATTATTCACAATAGCTAAGTTATGGAAATAACCTAAGTGTCTGTCAAAAGATGGATGGATAAAGATGTAGTTTATATATGCAATGGAACATTATTCAGCCATGAGACAGAAGGAAATCCTGCCATTTGCAACAGTATGGATGGACCCTGAGGGCATTATTCTAAGTGAAAGAAGCCAGACAGAGAAAGACAAATACTTCAAACACTTTGTAGTATCATTTATGTGGAATCTCAAAACAAAACAAAACCATAAAACATGTCAAATTCATAGAGAAAGAGAGTAGAAAACTGATTGCCAGGGACTGGAGATTGGGGGAAATGGGAAGAGTTTGGTAAAATGGTAAAAGTTTTCAATTACAATAGGAATAAGGTCTGAATATCTAATGTAAAACATAGTGACTATAGTTGATAAACTGTATTGTATAATTGAAATTTGCTGAGAGTAAAATTTAAATGTTTTCATCAAAAAAAATATGTGAGGTAATGGATGTGTTAATTAACTAGAAGAGAGGAATCTGTTCACAGTGTGCACATGTATGACCAAGAGGTACACTTTGAATATTTTAACAATTTTGTATGTCAATTATATCTCAGTAAAGCTGAGGGTTTTTTTTTTAAAGTAGAGGTAGGATTTGAACAGCTGGTTCTTGTTGAGCCAGGAAAATTTCAAGCTCAGCTGTTCATGGATTGCCTCTCCAGAATAGCAAACTACTGCCCATGGGTCAACACCAAGAACTCTGCCTTTTTTTGTAAAGTTTTTTTTGTCAATAAAGTTTTATTGGAACATAGACACACCCATTCATTTAAGTATCATTTATGGCTGCTTTTGCACTATAAGGGCAGAGTTGAGTAGCTGTGACAGAGCCATATGGTCCTCAAACACTGAGGTATTTATTATATTCTCCTGTCTTTCTCAGGGGAGAAAATTATTTGGTCTAGCTTAAATCATGGGCTAAGGTTTAAGGATGGTGTTGGAATGGAGTTCTCTGATTGGCTGGTCTATCAGAAACACATGGTATGGAGGAAAGTCAGTTTCCCAGAGGAAGGGCATAACTATCACCAGAAGAGTAGGAATGGTATATTAGACAAATACAAATAATACATGGTCCTTAACCCATGCAATCCAATCTACAAGCATGCCATCAATACCATGTTGGTGTAACCCTGAAAAGAGAAAGGTAAACAGAGCTTGAATACTTAGACTCTGTGACATAAGTGGAAAAGAACATTACTGTTATATGTTACAGATTGTTTTGCTATTGCAGCCCACAGATTAAACCAGTAATTCATTTAAATTTTGTAATTATATATCAGACATTTACCAGTTTACAGAAAATACAGGATGTGGAAGAATAAGTTAATTATACTACAAGGACATATTTAGACCAATTCAGAAAGGTAGATGTTTTATGGGACAACTGACCTGGTCTCTTCAAAAAGTCAATATCGTAGTGAAAAAAAGTAGGGGAGATAACTGTATGTTAGAGACATAATAGCCAAAAGCATCATATGAATATTGACTGACTACTGGTTCTGAAAATAGCCATCAGACATTTTGGGGGCAGTTGGGAAAAATTGAATATTGACTGGTTATAGATGATATTGGAGAATTAATATTATGAGAGAATTAATGACTTCTGTAGATGTCATAATAATAATGTGGTTATGTAGGAGAAAATCCTTATTCTTAGGAAGTGATGTTGAAATATTTAGGGGTGATATCTCAATGTCTACATTTTATTTTCAAATGGTTCTTCAGAGAATTAACAGAAAAAAAGACCTGGAAAAGAAGAAGGAGAGGAAGATGGGATAGGAAGGAAGAAAAGAAGGAAGGACAGAGGGTAGAAGGAACGGGAGAGAGAGAGAGTGAGGAAATATAGAATATCATAGAATAAGAGGGAGGTTATAGGAGTATATTGTATATTCTTTCATATTTTTTTGAACGTTTGAAATTTTTCATAATGAAAATTTGAGAAAAAATCCTGTTAAACCTGGGCCAGGAAAATAACTGCTACCTTCAGAAAGATATTGCCCTTGTCTACAAGAGATGGTATGTTAATGAAATAAGTCCAAATCAAGAGAGAGTCAATTCCTCACAGTATCATTTTTCAGAATGTCCCTAAGTATACGAACACCACAGACAACTATGTACTCCCTGGAGACAGAGCGCTAGCTTTCCCTCAGGTGACATTAGTGCAGCAGAATGAGAATGGAAGTTAGCTTATCTTTTTTATTCATTTTGTGAACCAGCTTTATAAAATTGACTCCAAAAAATTATTTCTTTTTCAATCACAAGCTTCTAGGAGTCCAATAAACATATATTGTTACATATAAAGATGTCCTCTAGAGTTTTTAAAACTTTAAAAAGTAGCATTTCCTCTTACAACAATTAATGTTCTTTTTATAAAATCACCTGTCTCCTTATTTTCTTATTTCAATCATTATTATATGAACAAAGGGTTATATGGCAAATATATCACAATCTTACTTTCTATCATTAGAGTGCTTTTATAGATACATACTGTAAGATTTCAACTGGTTGATAAAACTACTCGATTCCAGGAATTATGATTTATTATAAATCTTAGCATTTGATTATTTTTTTCCAAAGAAAATATTCAGATGAGTTTCAATTCCTAAGAACCAAATTTAGCTGTCAGTTATCCAAGCATGGTTCCCATCTATTTCAATGACTCTCATTGATTACCATGGAAGAAAGCCAAATTCCACCCCAGGATGTGTGCGTGCAACTCTATTTGAAGTTAGTGGGGGTCACATACATATCCTAGGGCAGAACTTGGCTCAAGGCTTCTGTACTAATCAATTGCTGTTTTAGCATGCAAAACAATGGAAAAAATATTGCCACTGCAAAAGTAAACCAAATGTTAAAGACAGCTCTCCAAGAGAAATCTAGAAGACTTCTTTCAGAAATATAAAAACATTGTCATGCCATTACTGCTCTGCTGGAGACTGAAAACAATTAGGATTCTAATAAGATATATGTTGCAATAAAAAATTTTCTTGGATGATATAACATTCTCACACAGATCTGGCCCACTCAAAGATCTGGCCCATTTAAAGCTTTAGTTTTCCCTCCTGTGTTTGTGTTAATCTTCTGACCTTTCTCTGTTCTGGTTTCCACAACTATTTTAAATGACATTCATGTCTTTTATATAAATGCAACACTAAAAATGTATAGTCAGTTTAGTGCATCCTTTTTTTTTTTTTTCCAGTTAGTTCTTCAATACTGGGTACTCTCTAGATGAAAGCATCAAATAAGCATAATGCATTTACTATAATAGGGAGAAATATAACAATAGATTTCTTTAAATTTTCATCTGTTTTCAAACTCTTTTCCCTGTCTGGATGACAAATCAGGCCAAATACACTTTACTTATTTGTATAAACAAAGGATATGGTGAAATGTCCTTCTTTGTTACTACCTTAGCAATACTTCATCTTTTTAAGACGAGATACTGATTTTTCCATTTTTTCAAAAGTTAACACACACAGAAGAGGCTGCATATCACAAATGTATTTATGAATTTTTACAAAATGAACATGGTAATGTAAGTACTACCAGATCAAGAAATTATCATTGCTAGTACTCCAAAAATCTTCTTGGCTCCCCTTGCCAGTCATTACTTTCTCAAAGATTATTACTTTTCTGACCTTTATCCTCATAGATTAGTGAAAGCCTGGAGTGTTTACCAGGGTCTCTCCTCTTTGTGTCTCCTACATGTTAAGGCTGAAAAATCTCAGGTTTGATTTTTAGCCTTTTACCTGTTCCTTTCAATGTGACTGTCTTGGCCTTTGAAATAAGCAAATTCCTCAAAATAACAGGAGTACACAACGTCACACTCATGTATCTGTGTTCCCTTATTTCTGGAATTTTGGTCTCTCAAGTCCTGGCTGCCTTGATAGCCCTGAACTCCAACTGTGTGTTCTTGACCCTGTGAGACAGTTGAAATGTTTGAATTACCACTTTAGGCTTGAGCTCTTGCATCACTGCTTCTGAACCACAAATACCTGAAGGGGAAAAGTGATAGTAAATGCTGGACTCATCTCAATGTGTTTGCTTTCTCTCCAAAACCAGGTTGCCTTGATTGCTCTCCATGACTTTAAAGAGATTTCAAAAGGATTATTTATTCACCTTTGTAGGTATTTTCAGTGGGAAGGTTGATTTGTTATAAACTAATCTATCATATTCAAAAATCCAAGTCTCTTCTTCAACTCTGTTCATCTGTTTCTTTATCAACTTCTTTAACTCTTTCCTCCTTGGGATTAAAAAAAAGGTACATAGTACCTTCTCTGTATACTTCTGTTGCTTGATCTGTTTTACTCCTTTCTATATTATTTTTTACATTCATGCTTCCTCTACTAGCACTAGTGGTATTAAATTTTTTATTATCATCTATATAAGTACAGTTGATATATAAACCCAGTATAGACATATATACCTATATAGAACTAAGAATTTTACCATATGTAATTTGCCCTGCTGGATGTGATGCACCCTGATCTATTCTATTCCATCATAGTCTATTTTATTTCATTTTTTTAAAAGCTGTTGCAATCAACTAAATTGATTTCAATAGCTATCAATTTGTTATTATCTAAAAAGTATGAGCTCCCTGAGGCTAAGCTAGTTACTTGTTTTAATCATAGCCATGTGTCACCTGGGCTCCAAATTATGCTAGGCATATTGTAGGTGATTAATAAATATTTGGGGGCTCCCAAACCTTATAAGCATACCCCACCGGTTCCTGGTGGGTCTAGTGAAGGCACTGTTAGAAATAAGTTGCTAATTGAACCAGAGCTACTTGAGGTCATCATAATATAATTCTTATGGAAATGTATTCCTAAAATATTATAATAGTAATATTTTGTCATTCTTGCACAAAGACTCTGGAAATATCTCTGCAGTTTTAATCTTATAACATTATTGAGTTATAAGTGGCATGCAGTTAAATGCACACATTTGGTGAGTTTTAACACATGCAAATGGTTAAACCATCATCATGATCAAACTAATGCCCATTTCCATTACACCCCAAATTTCCTTGTGCTCCTTGTAATTCATACCTCCCGCCACTCCCATCCTCAGGCAAAAACTTATTTGATTTCTGTCACTACTGATTAGTTTGCATTTTTTGGAGTGATGAAACCATTATTTTGAGATTTATCCATATCATTACATACATAAATATCTCATTCCTGTTTACTGTTGAGTACTATTCTATTATATGGATTTGTTACAATTTGTTTATCCATTCACCAGTTGACAGACATTTGGGTTGTCTCCAGTTTGGGGTTGTTACAGACAAAGCTGCTATGAACATTTGTGTACAGTCTTTGCTTAAATATATGCTTTCATTATAAAAAGAAGTAGAATAGCTGGACCATACAGGAGGTTTATATATATCTTTTTAAGAAACTGCAAAATAGCTGAAATGATAGTACTGTTTTATATTCCTACCAACATATATGAGTGTTTCAGTTGGTTTGTGTCCTCATTAACAATTGGCTATTCTTTTCTTTTATATATAAATTTATTTGTTTTATTTATTTGTTTTTGGCTGCGCTGGGTCTTCGTTGCTGCACGTGTGTTTTCTCTAGTTGTGGCGAGCAGGGGCTACTCTTTGTTGCAGTGTGCAGGCTTCTCATTGTGGTGGCTTCTCTTGTTGCAGAGCGTGGGCTCTAGGCATACGAACTTCAGTGGTTGCAGCACGTGGGCTCAGTAGTCGTGGCTCACGGGCTCTAGAGCGCAGGCTCAGTAGTTGTGGCACACGGGCTTAGTTGCTCTGAGGCATGTGGTATCTTCCTGGACCAGGGCTTGACCCCATGTCCCCTTCATTGGCAGACAGATGCTTAACCACTGCACTACCAGGGAAGCCCTTGGCTATTCTTTTAATTCAGCTACTTTAATGGAATGTGGAGTTTTTAGGTAGTTAGAGCAAGCATTCCCCTCCACCATTGCAGATACCTGTTGAACAGCATATTGATTAAAAGCCTGGCTCTGCAGTTATAGAGATTGATTTCAACATGCTTCTCTCTATCTATATGAAATTGGAGGAAGTACTTAACATTTCAGAGTCTCAGTGTATACATATTTAAAGGAAGATACTTATAGTATGCAATTTCTAGAGATGCTGTAACCTTAAAAAAGAATATTTTATGTCTTCATTCCTCTCTCCTTTTCTCTTTCTTCTATTTATATATATATATATATCTCCAAAATCACAACAAAATTATAAAAAATATATTACTTTCACTCCCTATTAAACAAAAACTAATTAGTCATACATACTGTTCAAATTAGCAATAACCATAGTTGACTTAAACCACATTTTAAAAAAATACAGTTTGAGTGACATCAAATAAAATAAATACTTATTTTCTCTTTCCTTCTTATCAGTTCTTTCTTTATACTTCTCTCAAAACTCAGTGATTTGTTTTTTAAGAGGTTTTGGTCACACACTGATTAAAAGTTAAGTTCTTATGTATCAAAAATTTTTGGCTTGTCATGTTTTCTTCTCTCTAAATAATGCCTTCCTGGAAATATCTACAACAGAAGTAATTTATTTCAGATTAAAAAGAAAAATTTTATACTGTGTTTTTCAAAGGAGTATTAAAATTATAAAAGCATTAAGATTGAAAAATTATGAATAAAGCAATATTTACAAAACTGATATTTTGTTAATTAACATTTCCTCTTTGACTGCAGTTAATTAATTTTTATTATGTTTAGAGTTTAATGAATTATTATAAACAACATGAGATGGAAGTTAATGACAAAAAGAAGGTACAACCTTTACATTACAATTTTGAACAATTCTAAAAGAACAGACAGTTCTTGGCAACCAAGAACTCACTGCACACTGCTCTAAGAACACCAGGAATTCTGACAATTTTCAAATTAATTCTATTTTAAGAAATAATAGCGCATAATGAAACAGAGATGCTTGATTACCATTATTGATTGTCATTGGTTGTCATCTCTTTTCAAATAATTCCAAATTTTCAAAATGAGTGTACTATTTCAATCTTTCTTTTTCTTTTGTCACTTTCATTACATATGATATATTTTTAAATTCTTCATTTACCTTTAACATGAATGGTTCCATATAATAATTTGTTCTTAATACAAGATTTCCAATTAATGTCTATGTGAGGAGGGTTTCACTGTTGGAGTCTATCTTTCCTGACATTTTGTCTCCACCTCCAAAAATATAAAGCATTTGTTGGTAATGAAAGGTCAGTAAACAAAGAAAGGATCTTCAGACTATAAACTGATACTATAATATCTTCTGTTCCTAACCATCTTTCACTTGACCCTCTTGATTAAGGTTAATTTACATTCACTATCTTCTAAGGTGTTAATTCACCTATAAGTGTTCACTTGTGAATAGCACTTGATTTGTGGAGAGATGCAAAAGAAGTACCATATTTCCTCAAATTTAAGATATGGTCTCTCATAAAATGCACTGACATATGTACCACTAAAAGAGAAAAAATGTTGCCAGTTAAATTATGGCACAACTAAAAATACTACTGACTATAACATTCATCCCAAATTTAGACATGAAAAGTGTATTGGAAAGTGTTCATGTTAAAACTCAGTGAAATATGGTAGTTCATGATAGGGCTTCTGTGCAAAATTAACATGTTTCTGTGTGAAGTTGAATGAGTTATTTCACTCCCCTGTGCTTCAGCTGCCTCACCTATAAGATGAAGATAATAATTGTTTCTCAGTTGAAGTGATGAAAGGAAATATGTGCATGTAAAACTATTAGGGTTGTGCTTAGCATATAATAAATCGAACATTACTGCTATTATCTCTTTCTAAAATTGAGCTCACATAGCCAAAAAATGGAAATGAATTGAAAATATATTCTATTTATATAAATTATATTATATTATTCATATAATTAAGAAATTGTGAAATAGGTAATATGTACATTAAGAAGTTGGTCAAAGCACACACAGGGTAAACTAGAAGGTTAGGCAAAAGAGTTCAGTTTTGCTCAAGCAAAACAGAAAGAGAATGAGAAGTCCTAGTGGTGAGAACAGAGTGAGCAAAGGCATCCAAGTGGGAGTAAGTGTGATATCCAGGTTGAGTTCAAGGAAAAGAACCTTAGATGTGATACGTGTAAGTTGAGTTTTACTCTAGATTCTCATCAATAGACATGAGTCTTTAGACAAGTAATTCCTCCTCTCTTGGCCTCATTTTTCTCATATTTACAATGCTGGTTTTAGACTAAATCATTTTTATGATTTCTTCTAACTCTTGTTAATGCATGTACAGAGGAAGGAAAGAAAGTGAAACTTTTTTTGGAGAGGAGAATTTGCATTGAGGAGAAGTAAGAAGACAGGTTGAATATTATACTACAGATAGACAACTTTTAACCAACATGAAAGTGCAGACTTGATGCAGTTTATTCTATTCATTGTAAACTATTCCACTGTTTCCAATAATATTATTAGTGAGAGAACATAAATACACACACACACACACACACACACACACACACATATATATATATATATATACACATGTATTCACATATGCTGGTGGATAGATAATAGATAAATAAAGCAAATTACGAAAACTATAATAATACAGAGAATTCTTTTCTAGCAGAATCTTAAAATGAGGTATTCTTTTTAATCTAATATTCTGCTTGAATTACTACAAATATTATACACAAACTTAAAATTTTATTTATTTTAAATAAAATCAATAAAAATAATACAATAAAAAGCATTTAGTAATAACATTCTATTAAAAATAATTTACATTTTATTAGATGAATAAAAACCAATTTAGGAACTTTCAGGATAATTTTAATAGTATAATTATTGTTTTCCAGGGATGTGTGGAATTGCCATTTTATGAACTTGCCAATGAACTTTCCATATATAGATCAGGACATATAACAATAGGAATTATTTCTTTTCTAATGTTATGTGTTTTTAAAAATATTTATTTATTTATTTTTGGCCGCATTGGGTCTTAGTTGCAGCACGTGCCCCATGGCATGTGGGATCTTAGTTCCCCGACCAGGGAAGGAACCCGCGTCCCCTGAATTGGAAGGCAGATTCTTAATCACTGGATCACCAGGGAAGTCCCTCAAATGTTATGCTGATACACTTAAAAGAACATATAATTTTCTATCCAAAAAATCAGTTTTCAAAAATGGTGTTTTATTATACAAAGAGAAGAAATCTTAACACGAAATTATGCACAGTATGGGAGTGGAAAACAAGGAAGCATAGTGCAAAGAACTACCTCATTGTAGAGAGATAGCTTTGCAGATTATGAGACACAGAAAAATATTCTTTTTTCCCTGTTTGAGTTTAACTTTACTATCCATAAGAATGAATATTTGTCTTTGGGAAAATGTGTGTGTGTGTGTGTGTAGTGTGTGGATGAGTGTATGTATGTTTAATTTGACAGTTGCCCATCAGCAACTAATTTAAATAAAGACTGTAAATTGATTTTAATTAGTGTTATTCATAACATGCAATGTATTAACAATTTCGACTAGTAAAGCTACTCAATCCATATGTCAAAGAAATATAAATTAAAAATGTAATGAGACAATTTAGTAGACATATATGAATAAAAAGTGTTGTACGTCTTTATGTGAAAGTTATGCTACACAAACACTCAATTTTTTATCGAATTTGAGGTAGGCACACAAATATCTCACTTCCAACTGAAATAACAGGACTTCTGTACTGGCTCATCTTTAAAAATGGCCTTATTGTACCAGCAAACAAAACACAATCATTAATAAAATATAGAGCATCATAAATAAATGAGATAGGCATAAAGAAATGTTAAATTATAAAATTGCAAAAATGCAAACATTTTACAATAAAATTCTCTTCTACAAATTCCACATTTTGCAACAGTAGCAATAGTAGCAAAGAGTCAGAGAAGCAGCCAAGTCACTGAATATGCACTTGTCTTCTTTAGAATAAGAATTGTCCTTGAATCTTTTTACACCAGAAGAGCCTGTTTGTCTCTGAATATTCACTGGCAGCATATTAAGAGGATGATGGAGGCAGTAAACCAGGATAAAGGAACCTACATTATCAGCATTTACATGCTTACCAATTATTAATGTCTTCTTCCATGTTGCACCAAAAGTTAAATAGTCAACTATTTGAACATGTTCCTCCCATGCATCGGCATATGGTGCTGATGACCACTAACAAAATTGCTAGTGGTATGCTTAGTAAATGCACATCACCCTTAGTGCTCCCATCATGTAAAATGCAGGACCTAAAAAAAAAGATGACTTTTGCTTTCAGTCACAATCTTGTAGAATCCTGACATATCTTGGAACCCCAGAGTTCTGCAGAATCCCTGTTGAGAAACTCTGGTCTAACTTTATATGTCAAACTTGGGCAATTGCTGGTGGAGGAAGATGGATGTTTGGAAGGGTCCAAGCATTATAACCAGGAGATTGAATTTTGTGAGAGGTGATGGAGAGCTGAATATAGGTGATTTGGAAGAAGGATGTGCCTTTCAAAAGGAAGCAAGGACCTGAGAACAGGGGTACAAGATTAGAAATTTAGGATTCTCACAAGGGAATCCACTATGAAGAACTTAACTTCTTGTGACTTTGCCTTTGAACAGTAAGAATAGTCATTAAAAAATAATAATGTTCCCTTTTAGTTATCCAACAAGTCAGTAAATATGATATACTTGTATGGCCTTATGTGATGGTATGGTGGAGAATAAGGTCATGATGTAATTATAAGAAGAGTGGCTTACCCCACTTTCACTCTTTTATTGGTTCCTGGATAGAGAAAAGAGAATCTAATCTATCAAGGGGACAAGGTGCAACCAGCAGCAAAGCATGAGTTGGTTCAAAGCACAAAGAAAGGGCAATTACCAAGTGCACAGCTCATGAAGAACTATTGTAAGCCCTCTATTTTTTTCAGTCTATATTGGAGCGATAGGGAGGAAGTAACAATTAAATTACATAGACTTTCTCCTTCTACTACCTCACATCTCATTTACATCTTAATATCCTCTGTAATCTACTGAAACAGTTCTTATAAAGTCATTTACTGTCTTCTAATTGACAAATTAAGGGGATTTTTTCAAACAATATTTTATTGAAGCCCCCTCTTTATTTGGCACTATTGATTATCTCCTTAAAATTTTCTACTCCTTTCACTTCCTGGTACACTTTCCTTGTTCTCTTAGTTCTGTAGGGATTCATTCTCTGCTTCCCTTCCAAATTTCCCTTTCTGAAATTCCTCAAAAAAAATAAACACACTCAGGTAACCAACTCCCAGAACAAAAAGTAAGTAATGCAGAGCATCCTGGAGCCCTTCTCATGTCTCCAGCCTACGCCTAAACTCCACCCCACGCACCCCTCATTGGCCTGCACCCATGGCAACCGGTGTCCTGATTTCCAACTATATAAATTAGTTTTGTCACCCTTTGGACTGTACATGAATAAAAAATAAAATGTTTACGGTAATTATTAATAGTGTGTGTGTTTATAGATCACTCATTTTCATTGCTACATAAAATTCAATTGTATGGATATATCAAAACTTTTTTGCACTTTATGCATGGACAAGTAGGCAGTTTTCAGTTTTTGACTATTATGATTAGTGTTACTATGAGTATTCTTGTATACGTATCGTGTGTTAAATATATGTGCATGTTTATGCTAGGCCTATACACAGGAACAGAATTGTACTTTCTAACATTTTTTGCTACACATTTTTTATGCACATTAAGAACTGTACCTTAGAAATACGCATTACATCATGTTCCAGTACAACACAAAGATATAACTGAAAGTTAAAAAAAAAACTTAATAAATGAGATTCCTTCTGGTATTTTCCATTCTGTTTTGAATGCATTCTATTTTTTTAAACCCTGGGCTACAGGATAAAGGTCAGAGGTATTAGAGTGGTGCTCAGTATGCTTCTGTTCCTCCCCATATTGACAGCTCATATCTTACCTCTTCTTACCTCTAGCAGTATCAACGCTTGTAATTTCCTGCTTCTCTCCTCCATATCCTCACTCATTCTGTCCCTTCTGCCCTCTGTTTACCATTTCTCATTCCCATTTTATCCAAATAACTTCTACTTGTCCTTTGAAGCTTCATCTGACTCCTTTATACCCTTAAGTCTTCCTATAGGTGCCACCTTCTTGAAGACATGCTCCCAGACCAAGCCTCCTTATCCCAAGGCAATCTGAGGTGCCCTCATGAGTATGCTCTCATGCGCTTTGAATATCTGCATTATTTTACCAACTATACTGTATTTTACTTATTTGGGCATCTGTGAGTTCCTTAAGGGCAGAAACTATTTTATTTATTACCGTAGCTGCACAATTTAGCAGAAAGCCTGCAAAAACGCTTATATAAATATTAATTATAGGGACTTCCCTGGTGGCACAGAGGTTAAGAATCTTCCTGCCAATGCAGGGGATATGGGTTTAATCCCTGGTCTGGGAAGATCCCACATGCCGCAGAGCAACTAAGGTCGTGCACCACAGCTACTGGACCTGCACTCTAGGGCCTGCGAGCCACAATTACTGGGCCCACGTGCCACAACTACTGATTGCCACGCGCCTAGAGGCCATGCTTCACAAGAGAAGCCACCACAGTGAGAAGCCTGCACACGGCAACGAAGAGTAGCCTCCACTTGCTGCAACCAGAGAAAGCCCACGTGCAGCAATGAAGACCCAAGCAGCCAAAAATAAATAAATAAAATAAATAAATTTATTTTAAAAATATTAATTGTAAAAATGAATTAACTTAAATTTAGAAACCTGGGTTTCAGTTCCAGATTTACATGTTATCTACTTGAATTTTGGCAGATTGCTTAAGTGAGCCTCCGTTTTCTTAAGAGCTAAAGGGAGATGATAATACTCACCCAACCATTGTGGTTAAGACCCAATGAGACAATGCAATCACAAGCCCCTTATTAGTATTATATATTTATATAACTATGCTAACAGATTAGATTAGAAAATTAGGTTCATGTCTTTTTAAATCTTGTATGTTCTAAAATTTTGTTTAAGTTGTATTGAATCTGCTTCGAAAATCCTAAAAGTCCCATGTTATTAAATACCAGAAATGGTACTTAAGTATACAGTTAGGGGAGTCATGTAGTCAAGTATTTCATCAACCAGTTGAATCTAAACTAAGACCATTCCTAACTTAAAATATATGTATATTTTTGAGTTGATGTGGCTTATCCAAACCAAACCCTTGGCATTCATTGTGTGTGGCAAGCAGTAATATATCTTGGAAGAAATTAGGATTCTTGCAACATGATCCTTCTGAAAAGGTTCACACTGTGTAAAAAGTCCATTTGTGCCCATACCCTACCTGATATGTAATCCCAGTCCCATTTTGCATTTTTAATACAGACAAAATACCCATTAAAACAAATACATTTAAAACATAAAAACTATTATTTACCCTATAGGTTGAATTAATCTTTAAATAGTAATAACAAATATAACTCCATTTTACTGGAAAGAGTCTGTCAGAAACAGGATAAAGTCATCAGAGATAAATGCAAGGTAGTAAATTGAAGAATGATAAAAGGATGAAAAAAATTCAGATAAAACTAGAAAAATTTAGACTGGAGCTATAAAATAAAATGCCTCATGTAACCAGGCAGGTCTTTTGCAAATGTGTGAAGCCTGCAGGGCATAAGGTCTGGGTTTGCAGCCCCTAAGTGCTGATGATTATGGCAAATTAGCTCATCCCCAGCTTGAAGAGGTCAGGTTCCATCAGTGCCTGCCCATCTGGCCATGCAGGAATGTATATCCAACATTGCCAAAATTTTTGACTTTTCACAAGAAATTATAAATTCCTATTTTACGTGAATTTTCTAGGTTTTTAATGTTATTTCCTTTTGTTTGAGCCGTGCAGGCCAAAAAACACAGCTTTGAATGAAATCAGGCTTCATGTCTACACATTTGTAACTGTAGACACAAACAACAGGATAAATGAGGATACAATTGAATATAAGTATCAGCCAACAATACAGTGAGTTTTAAATAATGGGAATTCTCACTGTAATGTCTAATAAGCATGGTACTGTAATTAGTATTAGTCATATCATTAAGGTTGTTGGGTACACTTTTTAATCTTCTCATTTTCAGGGGAATATATAGCAATTCGAATATTTCCAGGAAAAATACATTTAAGACAGCATGTTTGGAAAGATTTGGAAAAGGTTACTCCAAGAACTACCAAGAGAGTTACAGTGGTTTACCCAACTTCACATGAAAATTAAATATTGTGTCTCAATTCCCCACATTTGGGCTTTTACATATTCTGCTTCTTCTTTGTGAAATTTCCTTCTCTCTAGTCTTTACATGGTTAATTCTGCCTCCAATTAATTCCTCCAATGTTTTTCATGACATCTGTGCATTTTTTTTTTTAATCATAGTACATCCCCTTGTATGACTTTATTTCTCTTCTTCCTCTGGATCATGTACTCCTTGATATAGCAGATAATTAAAAGTTAATGAATACAAAACTGAATCAACTAATAAACTGATAAATGGACAGATGACTCCCTCATCTGACATAATTATACACAGGCTACTACTGTCTTTCATTCCTCACTAATTACCATTCTACCCAGCAAACATACTTGGCCTTGCTAACATTTATCACACGTTAGCAAACTTTACTTGCAGAAGTGATAGGAGAATTATGGATACTAGCATTTATTGATTCCAACTATGTGCCATATTTCAATATGTCAGCCTCACAATAACTCCAAAAAGTAGGCATTATTATTCTCATTTCACAAACAAAGAAAGAGAGATCTAGAGATTGAGAAACTTGTCTAAGATCACACATCGAATGAGTGAAGGAGGAATGATTCTAAAGGAAATTCCTTTTGGCTTCATAATTCATGGTCTTTCCCTGATGGGAATGCTGCCTTTCTATGAGCTCTGATGAAAAGGGCAGTTTAATTGATAGAGTAGCGTTGACTTTCACGGGATATTCCCAAGAGTAATTTTTTCCTAAAGATCCATAACTGGGTACATGGTAAGTTGGATATATATATACATGTTCTCTATTAGAAAGGAGCTGTTATTTAATATCTCATTTAAAATGTGTCAGAATATCTTTAATCTCTGAAAATTTGCTTGTTCTACTTGAAACACTTATGTGATCTCTCTATTTTCAGTATCATAGAGCTGACTGTTTTTCAAAAATTCAAGGCTATAGTCCTTGAAGACTAAGGCTTGCCCCATGTAACTGAATCTGGATGGATAGTCAGTTGGACATAACCCCTGCACATTATAGCCAAAAGTAATATGAGATTTTAGCCATTCCTTTCCATTCCGTCAGTCTATAAATATACTGTCATGCCTCAAGCTATTTCATAATAGGCAGTGCAAATTTTATGCCCAAGGATAATTAAAATACTTTCTTAGTATGAGCGAAAAGATAACCGTAGGTTTTCATGTTAATCTTTCATATTATCTTATTGAAAAATCATGGGATCTTGTTATAAAATACTTTCCTTCTTTTAAATAAAAAAGAAAATAGGAGATCACAACAGGAGAATAAAGTTGTGTTAATTACGGAACGCACTTACTACTTTCTTATTATGAAGAGATATTCTTTAAAGTCTTTTGGTGCCAAATATTCCTGCAGCTCAGATGTTTCTGAAGTGAGGCGTGACTTTTTTACAGAAGGGCTTGTGAATTGAGCAGTGTTTCTCAAACTATGTTCCATAGTACATAAGCAATGAGAGGGCTTAGCAAGCTGTTACATGAAAAGATAATTCTGTGGTCAAATAAATTTAGGAAATGATGGATTAAATAAGAATAAACAAAGGTCTTTACTGGAGAAGTTCCTATAGTCTTTAATATGTTAGTGTACTTTGAATCTCCAAGAAAGGAAAAGAGAATCAGTTTAGCAGAACACTGTACAATGTGAGAAATTCTATAAAACAAGGAAATACAATTTATTGTAAGGTAGAGAAAACAACTACTCAAGCATTCATTTTTATTGTTTAAGTAAATGAATAGACAACAGTAATGAATAGAAGTCACAAATTGATTAGAAAAAATGTATATTTTAAAATTTTTTAGTGCTTCTTTTGAAATGAGAGTTTTCAAATTAGGATTATTTAGTGTTTGTGCTTGATTAAAATAATAAAATATCTTTTATAGGAAAAAGTCCCATTGGATGGAAAGCAACGTTATTGCATTTGATTTTCTTATCCACATCTGTAACCTCTGACTGTGTGTTCATATGAAAAGCGTCATCCTTCATCAGGCAAGGGTATAGCATAATATCAATATGTCAGGAAGATGTAAAAAGTTTCTGATGTGTCAGATTTGTGTCTTCACATTTACAAAATAATCATAGCTATTGCATTTACCATAGTGAAAAATGAAGTATGATAATAAAAGTCACTCATTCATTCATTCAATAAATATTTTATTTCCCATTATGTACCAGGCATAAGTAGTTATAAAACCTTACCCTTTTAAAATAATGATTACTTTAATATATGTGTAAAATTTACAGTTTCTACAGATAAATTATCTAGTTACTGGAGATCAGTCTCTCAAATTGTTTACTTACTTTTGTATTTTATCTCTCTATTTTGAATACTAATCTCTTAGAAAAAGTTTTCTGTGTGTATTGTTTATATTTCTAGAGGAATAGGTGAGTTATGAAACTAGTCTTCTATACCTAACTAGATTTAATTTTAGCAACATTTCTTTTATATATATGTATTTTCTGAAACCGTGAGATATTTATTATATTACGCTTTTTTTTTTTTTTTTTTTTTTTTTTTTTGCGCTACACGGGCCTCTCACTCTTGTGGCCTCTCCCGCTGCGGAGCACAGGCTCCGGACGCACAGGCTCAGCGGCCATGGCTCATGGGCCCAGCCGCTCCGCGGCATGTGGGATCTTCCCGGACCGGGGCACGAACTCGTGTCCCCTGCATCAGCAGGCGGACTCTCAAACACTGTGCCACCAGGGACGGCCCTATGCTTTTTTGGTATATGTGATAATATAACCACTGTCTATTCTTTTTAATTGTGCTTTTTAAAAAACAAAATGTTGAGAAGTTTGAAAAGTTTGCTTTTGAAAAGTTTGGTTGAATCAAAAGGGTGGCTTCTAGTCAATATTACAGTGGTAATTTGGTTACAAAGTGTCCCCAAGCCCCTTTAAAAATGTAAAGAAGAAATATAAGAGCAAAACAAAATTCCACAGCCAACGTCTTGAATAAAATGAGACAATAATATATTCATAAGAAATCCAGAATATGGACAAATAGGACTAAATTGGCAATGATAGCAAATGTAAATTATAAAATATTTACATATATGTATTCTGAGACCTGTCAATCCCATTCCTAGGTATATATTATATTTGAAAACTTAAAAAAATACATATGTTCATAGAAACATTGTTTGCAATGGCAAAAAATTAGCAACAACCTAAATGTCTCTCAGTGAAAGAATGGATAAATGAACTGTTGTATATTCATACAGTGAAATACAGTAGATAAAGATAATGAATTAAAGGAACATGGACAAATATGTAAGGTTCTCACAAAAAATATTGAGCAAAAAGTTTTTAAAAAACAGGTTGCAGAAGAATATTAAGGAATAATTACTTTATGTATAGTTTAAAATTTTTGCAATGAATATTATATATTAAGAATAGGCCCTTAAGAATTATTTAAGGAGACACATATACTATATATGTATATTTATGTGTATATATGTGTATGTGAATATATAATACATACGATATATTATATATATTTTATTTGCGTGAAATTCATGAAACAACAATCACCAAGTGTAGGATATTGATTTCTCTGGGAACTTGAAAAAGAATGCTTAGGAAGGCTTCCACATCATTTTTAAGTACATTAGTAACATCTCAGTTCTGAAATAGGTGGTGGCTCCATGACTAATTATTGTATTATTCTTTACATTTTTTAGTGCCTTAAATATTTTATAATAAATTCAAAAAGTCAAGCTAAACTACCTTCCTCCCTGACTCTATGAGATAGACCTCTCCAGTGACACCTGTGACCTAGAGCAAATATCTGTACAGTCTCTTTTGGTACAAATCTCCAGTGTATTTACTTCTCTGTGAAACACACCTATATATATATCTACCCTTTCCCTATTCTCATCAGGGGAAGTTCATCATTATTATTTAATAACATTTGCCAGGTAGGTATAAATAACGTGCTACTCAGAACAATCATAGGACAAGATCCTTTTCAAGAAAGCTCATTTTTGCCCTGAATAGTAGCCTGGCATCCAGTCATTTACATCAAATAAAGCTTTTTCTGCTCAGGATGGCAGAAAAAGAGTCAAGGAATGACCTTTTGGTTCCCAGGTCTCTTGCCCAACAAGACACAGTGCCTAGTGTACCCCCTTAAAGGTCTCCAAAATATCAGTACTTCACATGAAGATTTGTACCTGCCTCTTCTTTCAATTTTAAAATAAAATGACTAAAATATACAACATTTTCAAATGTGGTTGCTCCATACTCTTCTTAGACTTGTGGCTATCATCATATTCCCCAAAACACTGTCTCTGATTACCATTCCTCCTTAGTGGCATAAAAAACTGTTTTATATAGCATGACCCTGACCTATCTTCATTATTTCCAGTATATCCAGACTTTTTCATTACAACATGTTTGCAACTCTGGGAGACAGTATATACTGACATGGAGATTTATCACCAGAAGCTTCCCAGTGGACTCAGTGGCAAGAGACAAAATTTGGTCACAACTCACATGTGTTTGAAATGAACATTCCAAAAGAAAATGATTAATTTCTACTTAAAACCCAAAGGATAAAATACCATACTCACAACATTACTACTTCTGCATTCGCTCAGTCTCTCCTTTGCTCAATTGCTTTTGTGTACCTTTTCCTCACTTTTGTTGTGTTTTTCCCAAGCAATGAACAAAGTTTTGTTATTCTCAAGAAGAAACTTATAAATGAGTAAAAGAATTTTATTCTGTCATTGATGCCTTCAGAAAATAATGAAATAAAGTAGAGAAGAAAAGGTAAAACTGAAGTAGCATAAAGCTCTAGTACTAAAAAGTACATTAACTACCACTCCCTTCAATATTCTTATTTTGAAAATGTGGAAACTGAAACCTAGAAAGGTTAAGTGCCTTCTTCCAAGTCATTTCACCTGTGTTTGGTGTTTAGGAGGCCTGGGGATCCAGATCTTCCAGTTTCAAGGGTTGGAAGTCTCTACCCCTTAGGATAATGCCAGAAGTTTTATTATCAGGACTTAATGCTTTTAGCTTAAAACTTTGATCAATATTAAAATGTTTGTCTCCTCTCTCCCTCCAAAAAGTCCCAAAGTTTCTGTCTACTATACCATGCCACAAAGGAGCTACAGATGAGGAAAGAAAGAGAACAATTTATGTAATAAATATTTTAACCATCAGAATATCAAAGGAAGTGACTTATAAATGTCAGATTGCAGAAGTACTTGAGATACGTTAAAAAATATATGTATATATGCTTGACCCATATGTGCAAAGTAATGCACAAGGGTCAATTAATGGTATATATGTCAAGGTTTCTACCTATGTATTAGCTATCAATGCTATATTATTTAGTATTTACACTTTACTTGCTATCAAAAAATATTTTATTGCCCTAGTAACATGGAGCATCACTAAACAGCAAACTAGCAAAACCATTTATACAAGAAGTTAAAAGAAAAAAGTCAAAACACTAAAATACTTCCATTCAGATCTACATTCCCAAGCTTCAGGCATGGTCTTCATTACTGAGGATACAAAGGCGAATAAGATCTGGTCATTATCACAGAAGATCTCATATCCTAATATATCCTAATGGGCCATTATTGTAAAGCAGGCAAACTGTAGGAAGAACTTGATAATGCACTCATCAGAACATCTGCAAAAGACACAGGCAGTCTGGAAATAGAAAAGAGCTTTTCTTTAACGTTCTAAATAATTTTAGAGAGCCCAATAATTTCACAATTAGAAAGGATCTTAAGAGGTCATGTATTCCTACACTCTAAATAGTTTTCTATCTAATACATCTCCACTAAGTGCCTCTTCAGGCTCTGCTTGACCAAATCATTACTGATGCTATATTCCATTTTGAAACCTCTCTAATAACTAAAGTCTCCCTTAAAATAAACAGAATTGCCCCAGAGCATACATACCAGTCTATGGATTCAAATGGGGTTCCATTTAAAGCAATTTCCTTATTCCACTGGCATACACCCCACACTGGCTCACATAGAAACCCTACTCCTTAGAAAATGCCTCCCCCAATTCCTTATATTTCTTATTATTCCAGAAAATGTCTCACAAGTAATACTTATCAACGGTTCAGATCAACTATCAAGTAAATGTCATGTAGAACCTGCCACATCTGCTAGGCACACTTACCTCACACAGGGACCTTGCCACCATGCACCCTGTTCACTGGGACTGGTAGTGGCTGGAGCAGCCCTGAGCTGTGCAGAGAGATTTTGTCTCTCTCATTTTTGTGGTGTACACTGTTGTTGCTTTTGTGGCCCATACCAGCCCTCCCCAACCCAGTGCTTTCCTGAGTTTTTAATTAATTGCCCAGCCTCATCTCCCTTCATAGGACAAATTTGACTACAGAGGTAGCTGAATGCCAAGATTAGTGCAAATGATAGACACAATACTGCACTCGGAAATCCTCCTCCCCTACAATTTTCTAAAGTTTTGATACTTAAAGCTTCTGAGTTATTCCTGCAAATGGACTTCTTGGATCATCACACCAATTGATAAATCAGATCTAAATCCCACCGCTAGGCACAGCTTAGACTCAAGCTTGAACCTGTGATAGACTTGAATTGATTAAGGCTTTGCGTCTTGTTCATTCTAATATTCCCTACAGGTTAACACAGTGCCTCACATGTAGAAAAATGATAATAAAGGCATATACTGAATATTACAGCCTTGTAAGTAATATATTTATTTAATCCTCATGACAAGCCTATGAAGTAGATATTGTTATTATTCCCATTTTATAGATGAGTAAACTGAGTCATGAAAGGACTAATTAATGTGTTTGTGATCACAAGGATAATAAGTGGTGAGTTAGGGATTTGAACTCAGACAAGTCTAACTGCAGAGCCAGTAGGCTTAACCACCACATGTACTGCCTTCCCAAGCACACACAGAAGAGGCTCAAGAAAAGTTTTGAGGAAATGACTGTAACTGTTTCATGTAACATGAACACACTAATTCTTGACTTTCCTCTGGGGACATAGATCAAACACGGTAGGCATTCACAAAGGAGACAATCACATATTTAAAGACAATTCTCATATCCTTCAGCCATCATAGAGATTCTGCTTTTTCAGTCCTAATGAGAGCTTAGATATTGGGTACCCAAGAATAGCTGTAACACTCCAGGAATCTGAAAATGTCTCCATTTCCTTTGGGAGAGTGGCTTGCTTGAACCTTATTCAACTATTTCTGGAGAACTGTTTTCAACACTGTGTTTCTTCTGTCCTTCCCTACATCCCTATTTCCCACCAGGGTCTTTAAATCTCCACTCCACTGGCAAATATGTAGAGCTGCCCTCCTGCACAACAATCTGTGCTCTTCAACTTTCCCATCCTCTTCTCCACTCTGTCTGTCCTGTGTCTAGCCACTGGCTCTTCATGGGCTCCAGAGTGCATGCTATTCTGGCTCTTCCAATCTTAGAAATATTTAAAGTAGATATATTTACACAAAGGTTGTGATTTATTGAAACAATGTATTGAGTCATCAAGAGATTTTGCTTTTTATAAAAGGTGGATAACTAGAGAAGAAAATGCTTAATTCAAAAAAATTAATCCCTAACAATGGACTTTAAGGAGTGTTGAAGCCTAGATAGGACTGTAATAGTTTTAGGATAAGATAACTTCTTAAATCCCAAAAGAATAATAACTGCAATGAATTATCATATGTCTGGAAATTCCTTTACCTTATTCAAAACTTATAACACCTTCTGATTTAAGTATTATTATCCACATTGGGAGAAGACAAGAACATTTCACAATTTGCACAGCTAATAAGCATGATTGAGACTTGAACTCTGACCATTTGCCATTGCTTTATTGCTTAGTAGTTGACCTTTCATAAATTCAGTTCTATGGTGAATTCCCAGGGTAATATCCAGTTAACCTGGAAAACTATTTTGAGTTATGATGAAAATAATTTAAGGACACCTAGCATATCTTCACTTTAGAGACAGTCTTTAAGGCATTAACCACAGAGAGGAGATTTGGTGGCCCAGAGGAAGGGCTTATAGTGGACATGTTTAAGGATGAGTGAGACTTCCTCTCAAAGCACCTTGTGTGACAAAAGAGCTTTTTGATGATGAATGAACTAAGCTCTGATCTGGAAATCTGTCAGAGAAGATGATCTCTACCTGAATGTGGAAATGGACATAAGAAACTTGGCTACATCAAAGTTTCCTTCTATCGTTAGAATGTTGTTTGATTTTCCTGTCTGTCCTTCCATTTCCTTAGCTGTTAACTGAAGCTGTCCAAGTGGATCAGAGCACCTCAAACCTGCAAGCTCATTAGAACTAACTGGGGGGTCTTCTTTCAAAATATCTATACCCATTTCCCTTTACTCTCTTCTAAAACTCAAAGACTCCATGCACTCATATTTACAGTTCTTACATAACTGTTTTTATAAGCTTTAAAAATTTATTTATTTATTTATTTTTGGCTGTTTTTGTTCTTCATTGTTACGTGCGGGCTTTCCCTAGTTGTGGTGAGCGGGGGCTACGCTTCATTGCAGTGCATGGGCTTCTCATTGCAGTGGCTTCTCTTGTTGCAGAGCACAGGCTCTAGGCACGCGGGCTCAGTAGTTGTGGCTCGTGGGCTCTTGAACACAGGCTCAATAGTTGTGGCACACAGGCTTAGTTGCTCCACGGCATGTGGAATCTTCCCAGACCAGGGCTCGAACACGTGTCTCCTGCATTGGCAGATGGATTCTTAACTCCTTAACCACTGCACCACCAGGGAAAACCCTTACATAACTTTTGACTTTACCATGTTATGCTTAAACTTTTGGAATGTATTGTCATCCTGAGTATAATAGGGGAAATGAAATCAACCAAAGTATGTCAAAATAAATTTGTAATATCGTGACTTTCAAGGACTATAATTATTTTAACTGGAGAGTGGAACAAAGAGATAAAAGGTTAACAAAATGCAAATAATATCAGAAGTTTAGCTGGCTTTATTTCATTTTACTAAAGATATGAGTTGATATACCATTGTGGCTTAAATCACCTCAAGTTAGTTTTGTCTTCTTTTCTTATAAAAGGTTGTAATCATACAGCTGAATGTTTTTTTAATTGAATTCAATAGAAATACTTAAAAATTCGGATAATTTCTATATTATACACATGATGTCAAACATGTTTGATTAAATTTTAACTAGCTGCTTCAGCAATATTTCTTTTTTATTTTTATTCCATTTTGTCAATATTTTAAATCCCTTAATTACTGATACCATATGTTTCATTGGATAGGCAAGAGGGAAAATTTTCACCATGACCTGACCTCTCACCAGTTTTATGCATCAGAAGAAAAAATCTTTCTAAAAGATCAAGATGAGCAACAACCAAGACAAACTTTCAAATGGTACTGTTGATTGAGAGCACAATGGACAGTACCAAACTGTTTACAGATGTTACACTTGGCCTCTTTCCCAGTGCCAAATATTTGCATAAGAGATAAAGAGCATAATCTATTCACATACAGTGACTTTCCTCTCTAAAATCTTTTGAGGTTGGTTACACTTTAATAACCATTTGCTCTTGGAAATTTATTTCTTTCTTGAAGACCATCTGCAGCTATGTAGCTAGGCATTCATTCCTTCCTTTTCTTCAGTACTGGATATTGGCTTCTTTCCATCAAGTACACTCTTGCCACACTGCCAGAGGCCCAGTAGGCTGCATCCTTGAAACAGTGAAGGAAAAGGAAACCCTGAGAGATGTAGTGTAGTATTCAATTTTTTCTTCAGGGCATTATATAACCATGTGGTGCAGAGGATAAGAGGACAGATTGGGAAGTTCAATGATCTTTCTGCTAGTCTAGTTTCACCAGTTGTGTGATCTTGAATATATTACTAAACCTTTCCAGACCCCTCTTAACTCCTCTTCAAAATGAGGATGATGCTACATATCTTCTTCGAGTTGCTAGGATGATTAAATGAGAGACTGATTATGAAGATTAAATGCTCAATGAAAGGTAGCTGTTGTATTCCTGCAATGTGTCAGGAGTACAAGAAGTGCTGATATGGAAGGAAGAGTGACTGTCAAATCTATTGAGAGGTAGCAGCTAATTTGTGTTCTGGGAATTAAATAATTTATGTCATTTCTACCTTAAAATCTGAGGTGCAAAAATATACAAGCAGCACATGCAGCTCAATATCAAAAATACAAACAACCTAATCCAAAAATGGGCAAAAGACCTAAAGAGATATTTCTCCAAAGAAGACATACAGATAGCCAACAAACACATGAAAAGGTGCTCAACCTCACCAATCATTAGAGAAATGCAAATCAAAACCACAATGAGGTATCACCTCACACCTGTCAGAATGGCCATGATCAAAAAATCTACAAAAAATAAATGCTGGAGAGAGTGTGGAGAAAGGGGAACCCTCCTGCACTGTTGATGGGCATATAAATTGATACAGCCACTATGGAGAACAGTATGGAGGTTCCTTAAAAAACTAAAAGTAGAACTACCATATAACCCAGCATTCCCACTACTGGGCATATACCCTGAGAAAACCATAATTCAAAGTGAGTCATGCACCCCAGTGTTCACTGCAGCACTATTTACAATGGCCAGGACATGGAAGCAACCTAAATGTCCATCAACAGATGAATGGATAAAGAAGATGTAGTACATATACGCAATGGAATATTACTCAGCCATAAAAAGGAATGAAATTGAGTCATTTGAGATGGATGGACCTAGAGTCTGTCAAACAGAGTGATGTAAGTCAGAAAGAGAAAAACAAATACTGTATATTAACACATATATATGGAATCTAGAAAAATGGTACTGATGAATCTAGTGGCAGGGCAGGAACAGAGATGTAGACATAGAGAATGGACTTGTGGACACAGTGGGGGAAGGGGAGGGTGGTACAAACTAAGAGAGTAGCATTGACGTATATACACTACCATGTATAAAATAGATAGCTAGTGCGAAGCTGCTATATAGCACAGGGAGATCAGCTCGGTGCTTTGTGACGACCTAGAGGGGTGGGATGGGGAGGTGGGAGGGAGGTCCAAGAGGGAGGGGATATATACATACATATAGCTGATTCACTTTGTTGTACAGTAGAAACTAACACAACATTGTAAAGCAATTATAATCCAATAAAGATGTAAAAAAAATCTAAGGTGCATAAAACTTATTTTTTTAATTTTTATTCATTTAGTTATTTACTTTTTGGCTGCACGGGGTCTTCGTTGCTGCACACGGGCTTTCTCTAGTTGCGGCAAGTTGGGGTTACTCTTCGTTGTGGTGCGCGGGCTTCTCATTGCTGTAGCTTCTCTTGTTGCAGAGCATGGGCTCTAGGCACGTGGACTTCAGTAGTTGTGGCACATGGGCTCAGTAGTTGTGGCTCGGGTGCTCTAGAGTGTAGGCTCAGTAGTTCTGGTGCACGGGTTTAGTTGCTCCGCAGCATGTGATATCTTCCCAGACCAGGGATCAAACCCATGTCCCCTGCATTGGCAGGCAGATTCTTAACCACTGCACCACCAGGGAAGTCCCATAAAACTTTTTTGAAGGGTTACATACAAGATAGAGATGGGAGGATATAGTTTTCCAAGTGCATCTCTTCTGTGAAGAGCTTAATGATTTTTAGTTTAGTGGTTTTCAAACCTACCTAATTATGAGTGTCTTCTGTGGAGCTATAGAAACAACAAAACAAACACAAAATATGACTGGGTCCAACTATAGACCTATTCTATCAGGATGTCAGTGGGTAGGGCATAGAAAATAATAAGAGCTCTCCATTTAATTCAGATGCATAGTCAAAAATTGCTTGGATTTCTAAATTCTTCTTCTTGTGTTCACAGAGCTGGATGCTAATTATTACCCTGAGGACTCTTAAGGAAGTCATATTCTTAATTTAATTCATCTATAGAAATGAAAAAAACCCATAAGATTAAAAAAAACCCAGATAGCTTTGGGTTTTTAATAAAATAGTATTTCTATGAAGAAAGAAGAACACTAATGAAAATATGTCAGGAAGTAATTAATTTTTAGCTGGTTGACATGGGGTTTGAACTAAAGTGAAAAAAATTTTAAGTTTAAAAGAAGGTAGTAAAAGTATCCGCATGTTAACAGAAATACAAAGTTAACTGAAGGCAATAAAAAACAAAATTTTGGAAGTAGAAAACTGAATCACAAATATTGAAGCCAATTTGAGAAAATTTTCCATAATATAAAGATTACATGAAAATAATGAAAAGAAGTAAAAGGATAGAGTATATATAATTTCGGATGAACATCTTGAATTTGAGAAAGAATAGAAGCAAACAGAATTGCAAAACAATTAAATATATAATTCATGAAATGTTCTGAATTGAAAAGAGAGCTTGTTTCCACCCCAGGCAAAAAAAAATCTTTTAAATAATAAGTTACTCAAAAATGTAGGATTAAATTATTTAAAATACCTAAACAGATAAAAGAATAGGTCATCTACAACTTACAGACATTAATCTGATTTCAAAATTCCCCATAACACTAAATATCAGAATTAAATGGAATGATTTTATGAAGCTGATATTTAAACAATTTAATACATATTCAGTATGTGGAAGTCACAGGAAAAATATCCTCAGATACACAAGAATGAAGAAAATGAACCACCCATAAGTGTTTCTGGAAAAATTTCTTAAGAATATATTCTAGTAACACTAAGGAGCAAAGCACTCATGACATTTTAAAAAATACAATAAATACAGCCATCACTTAAGTAAGGGAAGACTGAATAATTACTATACAATTAAAATCTCAAGTTCAAATGCCAAAAATAATGTTTAAACATTAACACCTCACAATATTTGTGGAAATCTGTAATTCTTGATTGAATTTATAAAAAATTATAAATGGGTATAGGAGGGAAAGAGAGTAAAAAGTCCCAAATTTCAAATCTTATAAAAACAAGTGACATATTTTCTTTCCTGCTTGGATTTTTTTTTAAAAGAAATATTTGAGTTGATTTGAGTTGATTTGAAAGACTTAAACACTCAGAGAATTTTACTGAAAGCTAAAAACAAAGAAAACATCAATCATATCGTAAAACAGCACAAGGAAACTAGAAAAAAATATTTACAAAACAAGAGGAAAGTACTCCATTAAGATGGCAGAAAAACAAACCTCACCAATAACAACCAATATAAATTATTTAATCTCCTTTAGTAAAGGACAAGGCAATTTGTTTAATAAACAACTATATTCTGCTTACAAGAGATGTATGGAAACCAAAATGGTACCAAAAGTTGATAGTTTTAACATTTGATAATAAAGACATAGTAAGCAAATATAAATTAGTATCAGAATATGGTTATATTAAAATCCAACAAAGTAAAATTAATGGCAAAACAAACTAAAAGGACAAGAAGGATCATACTATCTTGATAAAAGGAAGTTCACAATGAAAAGAAATAGTGATACATGCAAGAATAAATTTACCCCAAACACCTGTAGTGCTATAAATTAGTATTGTTATCTATAAGTTTGGGTTAAATGTGATACAAAATAATGGCATAAAGGATTTGACTAGCATCATGCTAATAAACTAAGAAGTATAAAACATTGACTTCTACAAACAAATATATCACATTTACATACAGCCATGAAACATACTGAAAATTCTCAACAAATTCTAAATAATAGAAGATTTTAGATAACACCCAACCATTCTGCAGACATACCTACATTTAAAAGCAAAGTCATAAGCATAAACATTCTATTAGCTTGATATGTGCTTAAATGTCTTTTCATACAACTGGGACAATAAAAGGAAAAAATATAAATGCAATCTAAGTTCAATAAAAATAAAGATGCTAATATCATGCTATATAGGATGTAACCAAAATTATATTCAGAAGTAATAGTGTAGGCTTATGGGATTGTATTATTTAAAAAGAAGCAAATAAGCATTCAACCAAAAAGTTTAAAAATCTGTTTTCAGAGAAAATTAATAGGAACCTCAGTCAATTACTAAGTAGGAAAAAGGAAAGAAAAATATAATTAATGAGTCTGATAACTGATTCTTGAGAATAAGTAAAATAAAACAAACTAAAATGAACAAAATTTTGTTTAAATTCTAGTCTAGAAATTCAAACAATACAAATAATTTTAGAAATAAAACATGGAACATAATAAAAACTGAATTTACAGTAAGCTTCTTAATTTTCAAGGCTTTGTCTTATTCACTGTATTCATCTATAACTCAGCATAGCTATAACCTAACACCTCATAGGTGTAGCAGGCTCTCATAAACTCTCTAAACTCTCTAAATATATAGAGTGGATGAATATGGAAGATATTCAAATAGTGTAACAAGGCACTTTGCACAGCTGTGTACACATTAACTCCAAGAAAAATTTCCAGGTTCAGAGAATTTTATGCTTAATTTTTCAATCTTTAAAAAATTACGTGCTTTTTTTTTTTTTTTTTTTGCGGTACGCGGGCCTCTCACTGCTGTGGCCTCTCCCGTTGCGGAGCACAGGCTCCGGACGTGCAGACTCAGTGGCCATGGCTCATGGGCCCAGCCGCTCCGCGGCATGTGAGATCTTCCCGGACCGGGGAACGAACCCGTGTCCCCTGCATCAGCAGGCGGACTCTCAACCATTGCTCCACCAAGGAAGCCCTTACGTGCTTTTTTATTTGTCCTAGGACATAGAAAATATGGGAAGCTTCCTAGTTATCTTATGAAAGTAGTAAAACATCAATAAAATCTGACAAAAATAGAGAATAAAAAAGAAAACAAATTATCATATACAGGCACAAACACAAAACAAGCAGAACACAAATGAGAACACTATCTCATGTACAATGGAACAACAATGATAAAGTTCTAGTGAAGTTAATTAAAATTTTAAAATGAGAGTTCACCATATTGAAGTAAGGTTCCTTCCAGGGATGCAAACCTGATGTAATACAAGGCTATATAGCCTATGGTTATGAGTATGACCTTTGGATCCAGGCAGCTTGATTCAATTCCCTGTTTTCTCACTTAGTAGCTGTGTGATCTTGAGCAAATGACTTAACTTCTCTGTGCCTTTGTTTCCTAATCCTTAAAATTGGGACAATTATAGTATTTATCTTAAAGAATCAGTTGTAAAAATTAAATGATATGTACAATACTGAACATAGTGCCTGGTATCTATCAGTGCTACTATTATTATTATTACTGTTATTTATCACTGTAATTATTATTTCAATTTATAATCCTAGGAGCCATCATTGTCAGATTTTTATTCCAGGGCAGTGACATGTACAATTGCTGCAATGAGTGGTTTTATATTATTTTGTTTAGCAATATGAGTAAAGAAAATCAAAGGAGAAGAGTGATCATGGCTATCATAAGTGAAAATATGTCTAATTCCAATGTTCTTTTCCCAGGCCCAAGAAGATTTCCTTCATGGTAGGTGTGTGTCTCATTCATGGCCCATGGTTGAGTCAAGTCTGGGAAAAACTGAAGCTCTTGGGTACATCTATGTCTTTGGCCCAATGACATAGTGCAATCATGATGTACTTAGACTGGGGTGGGAAGATTTTTTTGGCTAATACCTGTGACTAGTCAGGAGTAAAGCCGGAAATAAAGTGGTGGGTAAGCTACCTTCCAAAATCTAATGGTAGGTTTGGAGAGGCATTGTCACTGAGATTTTAAAGGGGGATTGTGTTTACTGAGGAAACATGGCAAGTGGAGTTGAGAGATAACCTAGTAAATGTCCTGCTTTATCCCACCAGGCACAGGGAAGGGCTGTTTGCCTCTTTTAAGTCCTAAATGCAGATATCAAAGCCTGTACTTGCTCTTTACTGTACAAAATAAATTTGCCTCCTTCCTAACTTTAAAATATGAAATGAGGATCAAATTATTGTCTCAGTTATTACAAACTGTTGTGCTAGTGAAAAGATTTTCTTCGTCTGGGAACCCCACAAGCCCAACAAGGAATAGTCTTTCAATCCTATGAAGTGATTTGTAATCTGATACAGTTAGAAAAAATCTCAGACTTTGATTCATCACCACTGTGCTCACTACTATGTCACTGCCCAACAGTGTCATAATTTCACGGCCACTCAAAACTGTGCTGCAGTCATAGAAAAGCAGCAGCTGGAACACTGGTGACCTATCCTAAAAAAATATTAAACAGGAAGTGAAGAAATACCACCTCATAAATTTCATCCAACCATATATAACTGTCTTATTTAGTACGATGACTGTGCCTCTATTACAATGTTGAGGCCAATTAATTTCTCATGGGCTAAAACTTGGCTTAAGATGATTAGCTCTTCTCCCTGGGAGCTTCAGAAACTCTACCATGGTCACAATACTCCCTTAATGGAGATTAATATGAAAGTTAGATTTACATTAAGTACCAGAATCTCTAAGAAGAAAAGTTTTAGCTTTTGCTCAGTCTTTGGAAGCTGATCTGGATGCCTGAAACAAGGCTGACCATAAAATTTATGGGAGAGATTTGAGAGTGAAAGAGAGCACTAAAATAAGTTTATATCATTTTGGAAAGTTTATTTATTATTCAAAATATTATTTATTGTCTACAATTTTATTGCATTATGTTCATGGACCTCCACAGGAATTCTATTCAAAAATTACTTTCAAAACTGAAGTTTAAAAAAAAAAAAAAAAAAGTAAAGGGCTTCCCTGGTGGCGCAGCAGTTGAGAGTCTGCCTGCCAATGCAGGGGACACGGGTTCGTGCCCCAGTCCAGGAGGATCCCACGTGCCACGGAGCGGCTGGGCCCGTGAGCCATGGCCGCTGGGCCTGTGTGTCCGGAGCCTGTGCTCCGCAGCGGGAGAGGCCACAGCAGTGGGAGGCCCACATACCACAAAAAACAACAACAACAACAACAACAACAACAAAAACCCTGAAGTTTTGGAACTTCCCTGGTGGCACAGTAGTTAAGACTCTGTGCTCCCAATGCGGGGGGCCCAGGTTTGATCCCTGGTCGGGGAGCTGGATCCCGCATGCATGCTGCAACTAAAAGTTCGCATGTCACAACTAAAGAACCAGCAAGCCGCAGCTAAGGAGCCCACCTGCTGCAACTGGGGAGCCCACGTGCTGCAATTAAGGAGCTGGCAAGCCGCAACTAAGGAGCCCGCCTGCCGCAACTAAGACCCGGTGCAACCAAATAAGTAAATAAATAAATAAAATGTAACCAAGTAAATAAATAAAATAAATAAATGTTTTTTTAATGAAGTTTTTTCTTAAAGATAAAGCTAATATATATTTGTATATATATATTAGAAAGAAAATTAAAAGATTATATTGATTATGTAAACTATTAGGAAAAAAAAATTCTTGGCACATATTTACATATTTTAATCAGCTTCTTAGCTGAATCTCTCTAATTCCATGTCCATAACCAGAAGAATCTGTTTTGTAAGATATGGACTTACTATTTTTATTTTTTCCATTAGATAGTCTGCAACTTTTTTTTTTTTTTTTTTTTTTTTTTTTGCGGTACTCGGGCCTCTCACTGTTGCGGCCTCTCCAGTTGCGGAGCACTGGCTCCGGACGCGCAGGCTCAGCGGCCATGGCTCACGGGCCTAGCCGCTCCACAGCATGTGGGATCTTCCCGGACTGGGGCACAAACCCATGTCCCTTGCATCAGCAGGTGGACTCTCAACCACTGCGCCACCAGGGAAGCCCTCTGCAACATTTTTGAATTAGAATTCTATGTTAAAAAAAAAAGTTGAAATCATTGACAGCTTAATTAACTATTTCTTTGTAAAAGAAGTAAGAAAATAGTCTTTCTAAATGTGCTGAGGAAGCTGGTAATCTCCAAATAAATTCTGCTAGGTAAAATATATTCTCAATTCCAATTTATTTTATACTGAAATGGGTAAATATTTCAGCCCAAATATTTTCACAGACACTGCCTTTTTGCTTCCATGTAAAGTAGCTTCTTTCAACAAATATTTTTGTAAGACAACGTTTGTCAAATAACTTGTGTCTGTTTACAATTTTCTTGAAAGTTTACCAAATTCAAAAGCTGCAAAATTGTAGGCTTTCTCAATTTTCTTTTATTCCAATACAGGACATAAATTTATTCGATTACAAATAGATCTATCAACTAATTCTTCCCACAAGTCAGACGTTCCAAAGCTGTTATGCAATTTCAAAACTAAATTTTATACTGTCTGTAATTCTTTGATTTATTTATCTCTTCATTTCATTTGTAGAGATAAATGTCTTCCTGTTTGCAAGATACTGTCTTCGAAAATTTCAATTTGCTGAAAGCTTCAAACTGAGGTTACTTTTCTTGCCGCACCATTTGTTCAATACTTTGCTTAAAAATTCCAGCTGACTTTGAACAAAATTCAATCAAAATGTAGAGAAATAATTTACAAAAATATTAATATCATTGTGGACATTAGGGATGATTTATAAAGTAGTTATTCGAAGGCTCAAACATTCCTGCAATCTTATTGATGAGATGTTGCAAAGAGAGAAAGAATATAGTCCCATGCTGAAGATTTTTTTTATTCAATATTAGTTTTATTACAAAAGTTTAGTTATTCCAATTGTATACATATAAAAATATTTGTACATTTTGACAACTGTAGCTTCAATTTCAACTGGTAGAATGTTATAGCTTATTTGGATGAAATTATGAATTATGTGTACATCCCAAGCAATTCCAAATATATTTCTCTTCCATAGGTTTCTTAATTTAGTGAGAACATTGTTGTTACCATGCTGATATGCTCCACAAAATTTCCTACTAATACTATCACCACAAAAACAAACACTATAACTTTACTGTTACACTTCTAACATTCACAACAATATCAGATGTTTCACTTTTGGAAGAATACATTCCAAAAGCTTTACTTTGATTCCAGCAACCATGTGAAAATAAAAAAAGAACTGTTATAGGAATTAACTAATTTTCTATTTGAAGCATCTGCTGATACAAAACTGACATCCTTCAAACTTGAGAAGTTCTACTAATGGAGCCACAGTACTTTCTGCTATTACTTCCTGCTTCATGCATGCCCAAAATCTTGGAATTGAAAATGAGCAACATGAACTTAAGCCAACAGTCATTTGATCTAAATGAAAACTCATGCTTCAAAGAGTGATAACTAGACACACCTTTTGTGGTTGCCTATGTAAAATTTTCCTTTTGGACACAGTCTTCCTAAAATAACAAATTTTGGTTGATGCTGCTGACTTCCTAGCAGATTTCATTTGTCCTCTAGTTTTCATCTGGTCAGTGATATCACTATGGCCTTTGTGATGAATGGAAAATTTAGTGAGTATTTTTAAAATTAAACATGCACTTTCATGTTTGAGGTCATTGATGACAGAAGGATTAATTGCAAAATTCAAAGAGTATTACCAAACAATATGATAAATAGCTATAGAACTACAATTGGTAGATGGCATCACTGTAGGAAGAACATTCAAACTACTTGTTATACATTTTAAGACAAGACTGCTCAGTCTCTATTTCTATGCATATGTGAGATATATATATATATCAATGGCCCTTCCTTCTGGGATACTGGTGGACTTATGACTATTGCAGGTCACATAGGCTTTAACACAACTGAGTATTACACCAAGTGGCTAGCAGGGGAGCAACATCTAATTCTTCTTCTGCCACCACCAGGACAAAATGAGTTAGCTTTTGCACTGCACATTCTCTTTGAATCTGGAAAAGATTCTTAAAAAATTAAAGAGAGGCTATTGCTGGTCATCTTTCAGTGTATATGAATTTAATACCTACTGCCAGTAAGAAAATGACAGGAGCTGGAAATAAAATAGATATCTGCCAGACCTATCTTGGCTTATTTTCATACAACTATTAATAATGATACTTGGGAAAAATTAAAATACTTGGACATATGCAACTGAACAGGACCTTAGGACAAATAAAAGGTAAACCAAGACTCTCCTCTACAAACTGGGATCACCATCCTTCACAAACACAAGCTTCTAATGGCACCACATATTTAGGAAGCATTTACTAAGGGCTAAGAGTTTTGGTATTTTGGGGCTAAAATGGTGACCAAAATATAACACATACTCTTCAGGTTGGCCCGGTTTGCAGAGTTCATTTCGTAAAGCAAGCAGCTTCAGAGGCCATTTTCGCAGTTGACTCCTTTGACTTAGACCTGCCTCAGGAAGCACATCATTCCCTCGGCCTCTGTTGGCTTTGAGAACTTTCCCAGTCTTCACCCCAAGGGCCCTCAGCACCGTGGAGCACAATGGGTAGCATCTATGTTTGTGCCGTTTTGAGGATATTATCCCTTCTCAGCACTGAAAGGACATGCTGTTGCTGTAGGTAGGCTTTCTCACTCAGCATCTTCTCTTGGTGCCACTCAGCAGCTTCGAGAGCAGCCAAAGCCACAGGAATGTCAGGGTGATTATTGGCCAATGTCAAACTTACTTTGGAGCAGAGGCCCTTTAAGTTCAGGAGACAGATTTACCTTTCCTACAGGCTTAATAGAATTAAACAAATCAGCACTTCCTGCTGAAGGCGGGCTGCACAGCCACCAAGCTAGCAGTGTCATTAAGAAAGCACATGTGTTTGAAATAAAATTGCTTCTCACAGTAAGTCTCAAATACCTGCTATTCTGGCATAATTTTTGATTTTTAAGATTCTGTCAAGCTGTGATGACTTTAACCTTATTCTTTGAAACACTCTCCTTTCCCCTCTTTTCCTCTATTCATCTAATAAATTGAATTTCTTCTACTGAAAAGAGAAATAGAATATAATCAAAATATACTTGAGGATCAAGCTGGGCTCATTCTTTTCCCTCCTCATAAGATATTTGCACCCCATTTCAATCAGTGGCCCCACTGATTATTCTCACTGCCAAACGAGAAACACTGGCTTCCTCACTGCTCTTAGTTTATGTAAGTTGCCAGTCTCCAGGTTTTGTCATATTTTTCGAAGAACTGATTTTTGCATTTGCTGTTTACTCTTCATTCCCATGCTGTCTGTCCAATCTGAACCTAATAACCTCTTCTCTGTGAGAATGAACCCAAATTTCTACCTTTACCATTCCAATGTTGGAAGCAGATAGAGCCAGAATGGTTGACTCTCTCTACAGCTCTATCTACTAAGTAAATTTGAGCAAATTATTTAATCTCTATGTGCCTCAGTTTTTCATCTGTAAAATGGGGTTTATAATAGTACTTGTTTTCATAGGTGTGGTGAGGATTAAATAAGTTATATTTAGAGCACTTAGAGAGGTATTTGGCTGTTATTTCATACCCTATCTCCTCAACTTTAGGGAATCAAGTAGGACAGAGACATCATTCATTGATAGTCAAAGTAGAGAAGCTTTGAAAAGTGCTTAAGGCAACTCTCACAGCATAAGACCAAGATTTATTTTAATTGAAATTGGATCAAAGTAATTTTACTAGAAGGAATATGAATTTGTCATGCAGAAGAGATGGTGACATTTAGAAGGAAATCAGTCCTCAGGGTTTGAGGGCGTATGTGGGATTTTAGATACTTCAGAAAAAATGACCCCAGTCTAGAATGTACACCATGCACAAACAATCAGAACTTTTCTCCTTAACTCATTCAAATAATTTATTCTGCCATGATCAATGTGTTTTATGAACAGTTCAACCATAGATGTCCAAATTACTCTAAAAAGATGTTACCAAATACACATCTATCAGTAATTTTTTCCTTAAATTATTCACATATATATATAACAAATTTGATGAAAAAAAATCCTTTATATTAACTCAAGCCTAGACCTCAGAAACAGAACAATCTTTCTAGACAAATAAGAAAGTCAAGCTTCCACCCATCGACTTGAGAATGCCAGAGGCTCAAGTTCTGTACCACTGACCAGAAGGCCTGGAAGCCATCCTTCTTTTACAAGACGTCCATGGTCATTCCTTCCCTTCTCACACATACATCTATCTGAATATTTTAAATCTCAGGCATTGTTTTTGTTACAACTCACACTTTTGCTCATCTTACATTGACCAAAAAATGTATCTTCTCTTTCACAAAATGTCATCTTTCATCAACTGCCTGATGAATGACAACTTTTGAGCCATTGTCTGGTAATTCTGCTAGTTGCCTGACAGAAAAGGTCAGGCTTTTGCCAAAGCAGTAGTGGATAATATCTAGAAGTAATACCAGGCCCTTGCTAGGGAGAGTACATATGTGGCTCTTTTCTGTAATGCTAAAAAAACAAAAAATTAAAACAACAGCTTTATTGATATATAATTGATATACCATAATGTTTACCCTTTAAAGTGTATAATGCGATCAATGGTTTTAATACATCTATATAGTTTTGCGATCGTCACCATAATCTAATTTTAGAACAGTTTTATCACCCCCAAAATATATATTGTACCCTTTAGCAGTCACTCCCTATTTCTGCCTCCTATTCTGAGTCCTACACAACCACTAATCTACTTCCTTTCTCTATATATTTGCCTATTCTGAACATTCCATATACATGGAGCTATATACAATTCATGCTCATTTGTGACTGGCATCTTTCATTCCTGGTATGGTATGTACCAGTACTTCTTTCCTTTGTATTGCTGAATAATATTCTATTGTATGGATATACTGTACTGTGTTTATCTATTTATCATTTGATGAACATTTTCATTTTTTGTCTACTATGAATAGTGTAGATATGAAATTTGTATACACATTTTTTAAAATAAATTAATTAATTAATCTTTGGTTGCGTTGGGCTTTCGTTCCTGTGCACAGGCTTTCTCTAGTTGCAGCAAGCAAGGGTTACTCTTCCTTGCGGTGCGCGGGCTTCTCATTGTGGTGGCTTCTCTTGCTGCAGAGAATAGTCTCTAAGCACGTGGGTTTCAGTAGTTGCGGCTCACAGGCCCTAGAGCGCAAGCTCAGTAGTTGTGCTGCTCGGGCTTAGTTGCTCTGCGACATGTGGGATCTTCTCGGACCAGGGATTGAACCCGCATCCCCTGCATTGGCAGGCGGATTCTTAACCACTGTGCCACCAGGGAAGTCCTGTGTACACATTTTTTGTGTTAACATATGTTTTCATTTCTTTTGGGTAGATATCTGAGCGGAACTGCTGGGTCATATGGTAACTTTATGTTTAATGTTTTGAGTCACTGCCAAACTGTTTTTCAAAGTGGCTGCATCATTTTACATTTTCAGTTGTATTAGGCTTCAGTTTCTCTACATCCTCACCAGCATTTATTACTATTGTCTTTTTTTTTTCTAAACCACAGCCATTCTGGTGGTTGTGAAGTGATTGATAGCTCATTGTGCTTTTGCTTTGCATTGTGCATTTGGTTTGTATGATTGTATGAAGTTGAGCAACTTTTCATTTGCTTATTGGATATTTGTATATATTTTTTGAAGACTTAGCTATTCAAATCCTTGTTAATAAGGTTATTTGTCTTTTATTATTGAGTTTTAATAGTTCCTTAGATATTCAGTATACAGATCCCTTATCAGATATGATTTGCAAATAGTTCCTCCCAGTCTCTGGGTTTTCCATTTTTCTTCATGACATCCTTTGAAGCACAAAATTTTTTAATATTGATGAAGTGCATCAATCCATTATCATTTGTGTTCTTGACATCAAAGCATTGCCAAATCCAAGGTCACAATGCCAAGATTTTATTTGATCCTTGTTAAAAAGGGAAAGGACCCAGTTGTTAGGCATTGGGATTTTTTATCATGACGGCTCACAAACATCGACTTTTGCTTAGTCTTAATAGATGTCCTTAGTTGTCCTGGCCTGGCCTCTCTTCCCACTGTGTTGCCACCCAAAAGTCCCCAGGCACAGAAGAGCAAGGCAAAGAGGAGATGAGTTGACGTAGACTTTTGGAAGAAAAGCCTCACTAAGAGGAGGTCTAACAGGCAAGTAAGGGTGAATTGTGATGTGCAAGGAGAGGATGCTGCTGTGACAGTAAAATGATGTCCCCTTCCCATATATACCTTGATAAGGAGATATTTTCTCTGACTCATGCAGCTGGAATTGCAGAAGGGAAGACGATGGATACTGGTAAGGAGATTCATATGGGATGACTTTATAGCAGAGTCACACAATTAATAATTCTATAATAAAAGTCTCTGGCAAGGAATTCTGATTTAGAAAAGTAATTTCAGCCTGCAGGAAATGACTACTGACTTCACAGCTGCTTCATGGCTCTAATACAGGTGAATGGCAGGAGAAAGTGAAGAACATTGCAAAAATTCTTATTTGCCAAAGCCAGTGTATGTTACCAGTTCCCAAGGAAGCACAATGACTTCTACCTTTCAAATGTCATGTGAATGCCCCTCATCAATAAAACTTGACCTGTATCCAGACTCCTTTTAGTAGGGGGTTTTGGAAAATTCAGTTCCCAGGCTTTTAGGCCTGTGATACAGGGGGGCCAGAGGCAAGGTAGAATGGATGCTGTCTGCCATATACAATATCCATCACAGAAATGTTAAGGAGAGGAATTAGCCTTATTGAAATAAAGTGTGAAATATAAAGAACAAGTTAAAGTAAGTCTCTGAGACTGTAGAGGAAAAGAGCAAATTGAAAAGGATAAGGGGACATACAGCAGAAGTAAATGGCCTAGCAATCAAGTATATACATATTTGACATTCCTGAGGGGTAAGAAACAATATTGAAGAATGTAATAAAAGTAAATTTTCCTCACGTGAAAAATTTCCTTATTTTCCTTATCCAAGTGTGGATTGAAGTTCATTAAAAAAACCCAAAAAATTCACACCTAGATGGGGTCTAGCAAAATTTGATAATTTCAAGGATTATTTTTTAAAAAGATCAATAAACATGCTCAAGCAGAATTTTAAAATGTAAGTTACTAGTGCAAGAAATTTACACACTACAAGTGAATGTGTAAATTTATACACTAAAAGTTTCTATAACTGTCATTATCTTGATATGAAACTTCTATGTTACTTATGATTAAAAATGGGAGAGTGCTTAAACTAATTTTAATTTTATCTGATGTACCCAGTTCTTTTAGGCGAAATCTTCAAGCATTTTTCTATCAGGAGCTACTTCCCCCTTTTCAAGGGCTTCTTTTTTCCCTCCTTCTTCCCTCAATAACCTGTATGCCCAGAGGAAAGCATCTATGTCCTCATGATAGGCCTCTCTGCAGGCTCTGATCTGCATAAACCCTCACTTGCTCCACTGGAAAGTAAGTCCTTTATTTCACCTGGTTATTAGGCATGTTGTTTAGAGAGTAACTGTCCTCAACTGTTTTTTTAGGGTATAGTGTAGACAAATCCAGCTGGTCTCTGGCAGGTTAAAAGAAAAAAAATGTGTGAAAAAATAGTCTACTTTCTTTCCCCACATTCCTGAATAAACTTCGAATAACTACTAGCAGTTCCTTGTCTTTATTTATTTTCTAATTATTTTGCTTTTTAATTTTATAAAAAGATAGGATATAGGTTCATTTCTTGGTAATTAAAACAGAATTAAAAATCAATGTTCATAAATTTTTAAGTGTTGTAATGAACTTTCTTATATATGGAAAAAAAAAACCAAATAAGGCATAGCTTACATAGCAAAGGGAAAAATAAATGTTAAAGCATGAAAAATAACGACAGAGAAAAAGGCCAAACATCATCTGTGACTCTCAATATGAACTAGTTAAATCCTCATATTTAAAACTTTTCAGATCAGGGTAGAAAAATTCACCTCTTTGCTACTTACAATAGCTGCAGTGACATAGAATAAAAATAAAAATAAAAGGATGATAAAAGATTTATTTGGCAGAAAACAAAATAATAGAAAGCAGTCCTGGAGGAATAGATGGCAAAAGGTTACATTCAGTGGAAATTTCACGACTTTAAACATACACATTTTTAAACAAGAATAACCAAAACAATAAAATAAAATAACTAAGAATAAAAGAAAAAATAATATTTTGAAAGCAAAGTTTAATGAATTAAAATCAGGAATAAATAGATAGATGAGCCCATGGATTATTGGCAATAAAATTAGGGAAGACAGGTTTCTAGAAAATCCGATTAAGAAAAAAATTGAATTAGACAGAAAAAGGGTACAAAAATCAAATAGAGTAAAATGTATGCAATTACAATGCAAGGCCCTATGTATGCAGTAAATATGTAAAACTGTGAAATGGGTGCTTTTCATGAAAGATATAAACTAAAAATAAAAATTTATAAAAATTAGAAGAATCTGAATTGAATAATACCCAGAGGCATAATGAAAAACATTTCCAAAACTTACTCCAAATTCTCCAGGGATTGTTTTACTAGCGAATTATTTGAAACTTTAAAGGAACTAGTAAACTCAATTCTGTATAATTTGTTCCAGAACATAGGAAAAAATATGGAAAGCAATCAAATCTATTTTATGAAGCCAGGATAATTCTGACATCAAAACCTGACAAACATTATACAAAAAAATGAAACTAAAGACAGATCTCTCTTATGAATATAGATTCATGAATGAAGCGATATTAGGAAATATATGTGCCTGGCATTTATTAGCCACTCAGTAAATGCATCCTACATC